>NC_134413.1:34305371-34605371 GCF_038048845.1 Mixophyes fleayi | reverse complement strand
TTCTCTGAGTTTATCTTATTTTTTATACAGCATACAGTGATAGATCCGATCAGTTGATAACTATATTAATGTGTGTGTAGTTGTTGATTGGTATAGGGCCTCCTGTGCTCCTGTCATTGGTCCTGACCATCTGGATCTTGTGCAGTGAGGCCATATTGGCCACAGATATGATAGTTTAGTGATCCTGGCAAAGGACAGGATGTGCAAGTGTGCAATATTTGCGTCATTAAGCTTCACCCCCACCACTTATCTATTGTGGGGGCGAGACCTGGGATGTTGTCCCAGAAATGCGGGAGTCTCCCGGACATTCCGGGAGAGTAAGCAACTATGCGTTAAAGAAAAGCAGCTAATGAATCTCTAGAGACTGAAGTGTTTTTTACATTTCCGTTTCCATTACTAAAGTCATGTTGTCTTGACTATCAGTCTTTGATTAAATCTTGGTCTCCTTGAAAATGGCCACCTCCATAGGCATCAATACATGAGCATAGGACACAATTTCTGAACTGTGTCATCATGCTACAGATGGTGAAGCCAACCACGTCTTGAACTGGCTCAGCATCAGGGAGAATGCCAGACTCTTCAGGGAGTGAGGGAGCTCACCCCTATTTCAGGGGGTCTCCCTGACATTCAGGTAGAGTTGGCAAGTATGTTGTAAGCTTGTTTTGGACTGGTCCACGTTTACCTTCTGTTTCATGTCATTGTATGTTCTTTACTTGTAGCATGATCCCCTCAATTTGCAGTTCTACATAATATGTTGGCACCAGGACCGTTAGGAGAACCTAGGTGGTTGCCTATGGTGGCAATGGCTAGGGGGTTCCCAAAATACTGGATGAGTGACATAATGTTACTTGAAAGAGTTGCCAGTGTATTCCATTTATTTATTGCCTATCTGGTAGAATATTGTGATTGTCAGGCAGTTGTAGGTCAGTTTTAGTAAGAGGCATAAAAGAGGCCCACATTAACTTTCTAGTAAAGAAGCCTCAACAGGAGAGCTCTGCTTTCTGCTTCCGCACACTGGTGTCATAGTGTGACAAAGTAACTTGTTCTAAAGACAATGTCCAGTTTCATAAAAATTTGGCAATTACATTCAAAATTGCATTTTCAAATTATATTTCACCTGATTTGGATACATTTTACTTATGTCAATTTTCAACCTCTTCGAACACCCCTCAGTGGCATCTGTATCTCTACATTGTTTCCCTAATTAAAAAGTAAACTCCTGTTTTGTGTGGACATGTTGGGGTCAAATACAGTAATCCAATTGTAGTCACTAAAGCCTGCTCTAATCATTCTAATGCAGAGAGTAAAGTATGCATACATGTTAAAATGAAGCATGATCTTGGTGTGGTTGCCCATGTATCCTGAACCGTATGTGCTATTACAATGAACTGGGAAGTTAGAGTGCATTATCTCTTGTTGCTATGGTATTTTCCAGTGACCTTAATGAGTCATAGTAAATGAAAGGATAAGCTGACTATTATCAGGTGGTGAGTTGTGCGTTTCCCACTGACTGCCTTGTGGTCTTAAGACTGTAAGAGGGAGGGGTGCAAATTTCAACTTGTTCAGTCCAGTGTGCTCTCGCGCACTCGGCTGTAGTGGGGTAAGAATGTTACCCTAGCAGGGCTCGTCACTGATAGGTTGAACGGGCATATTTAGTGAGATGGGGATTTTACATTTGAAATTTAGTAATTTTATCATATGCCGCTCCTTCTCTAATGCCAATTTTCTGTGTTATTTTTTTTATTTTAAGCTGGTGATATAAACCGATATAAACAGTCAGGAGAAGGAGGCTGCTTGTGTTCTGGAGCATCCTTTGCTATAAATTGGTTAGACTCAATATTGATTACATTTATTTTAATACATATAAAAATTAGTCTATTTAATTGAAAAATGTTATGTTCCCACCTCTAAAGATTCCCAAGAGGTTTTATATATGAATGCATTTAGAGAAACACCTTTTTCTCTGCATGCAATAAACCATTAGTAAGATTGACTTGTTTCTATAGTAACACGGCTTTTGTGAGATATATATTTAGATACTATATTTGCTGTTTAGAAAACAGTCTTAAAACAGTCCCTTAAAAATTATGTTTTAAAATAATGTCCAGTGTCAGTGTTTGAATTTAAGACTCTTGTTGGTTTTTGTACTTAAAGCATCACAGTCTTTGACTTCTGTACACTAAGGAAACATGTTTGTTATAGGTCTGCATTTTACATTACAAGCACTGGAGATGTTCTGCATAAATTATCTAAAATATGAATTACAAGAGCAGACTAAACCCTTACTATAAATATTTTGCAATGTCTCATAGACACAAATGTCCCCTTCTAGGTCCAGATGGAAAACACATTTTTATTTTTTGTGTATTCAGTCAAGAGAGGAAAGATCTGGGGGTTTCACAAGAACTATTTAAGAGTCCCTTACAAGAATCTCACAAATATCCAAACATAAGACATAAAGGGGCAGAATTACTAAAGCACAAAAAGTCAAAGGAAAACATCAAGTTGTTGCCCATAGCAACCAATCGGATTCAATCTATCATTTGTCTAGTAGATTCTAAAAACAAAACAAAAACAAAAAAAAACAGAATACTAAATATAATAATAACCTAGTGCCAAGATAACACTAATGGATGAAGTATGATTACATAGATGTATAATGCAATAAAATTAATTGATAAAACTTTTCATAAACAATTTGCTGGTTTGTGGTTTCAGAGTTGGTTAAATACTCTAAGTAAAAGATATTAGAAATTAATAAAAATAAATTCCTCTCAAAGAATCCTAAGTCAACGATTATCTTTTCATTTACTAGTTATAGCAATTATAAAAAACGTGTATGGTAAAAAAAAATCATGGCTATAAATAGCAATAATTGTCTGTCATTAAAAGTTTTTCTTAAAATAAAATAAAAAATCACACCCTGAAATAGTTATCATTCATGTCCAATAAGGAACTGATGTAATATGATAGTAGTACAATAGTATCACAGTTAGTAATACAAATTAGGAGAACCAATCTTTTGATCTGGATATTTTATGTCAAAGTAACAGCTAATAGTAGCAAGTTCATTTCATTCTAAATTGGGAGCCCGTGTAAAAGAGAATAACTGTATTAGTCAGAGAGCACTGTGCAGACCGGTCTCCGCAACACCTCAGATGGGGCTTTGTAGTGAAAGGGCAAAGGAGAAACGTTACTGATTGGGGACAGCATGTGTAAGCTCCATATGTTTCCAATTGAATTTTGCATCCGTAAAAGACAAATGACATCACAAAGCTCCTGGATAATGTATCTTTTGAGAGAGAGCACAGTGGACCTCTCACAACATGTCAGTAGCTTTGTGATGTAACATGATGAGAAAAAGACAGAACACATGTAATATGTATATTTAAATCATTGACACAATATATTTCCCTCTAATTATTTTACATTTATTTTGCTACAATTCTGTTTAGTAAAACATGTGGACACAAGCTATCCTGCTCTGTAAAGCACATTTGCATTTATTATAGGAGTTATAATTGCCATAATGCTTAATCTGCCATGGAATTATCCCTAATGATATACTTCTGAAAAGCCCTTATTTACAGTTCCTGCACACGGCCATAATCTTGAATGCCCTGCTACTCTCACACTTCCCAGCCATTAGTGGGGGCTGGATGGTATGATGGATTTAATTTTGCAGATGAGATTGCTTAAATGAGATAATGGGGTGGAGATGAGGCTTTTTTGAGAGTGGGTCCCACCTTTGTGGGAGCTTATAAAGCCCTTTTTTCCTCATGCAAGATTATTTGCATTTAGAATGATATTCCTATGCCTACAATACAATGCATTTTGAACTTTTCAGTTGCAGCTTTGTGTAAATGCGCAATTCCTACATGCATTTCGGTCAATCTAATAAAGCTTTCAAATACACAAAGTGACACATAACGACCATCCTCTCACATGACTAAGACCGAAATGAAGGTAAATCAAATTGTTTTTAGGCAGAAAAGTTTAAGTAAATGAAGTTGGTAGTCTTGGGGTGTTAGTGGTTGGACTTTGAAGAGATGTTCATGTTAGAAAGTGTGAAAACATTTTCAGGTGGATCCACAATTGATACACCCAGGTGCAGATTACTTTTCCAGGGACAGTATCAAGGAACCGTAAATGGGCATCCATCCTGAAATGTGCCAGTTAGACAAACCGGTGCACTTACAGAATGTGGGGCTGCATTTTTGGCGGTTCATAAATGAGCCTTTAGTGAACCTCTATTAATAGTGGGCAGCACAGTGGAGTAGTGGTTAGTACTTCTGCCTCACAGCACTGGGGTCATGAGTTCAATTCCCGACCATGGCCTTATCTGTGTGGAGTTTGTATGTTCTCCCTGTGTTTGCGTGGGTTTCCTCCGGGTGCTCCGGTTTCCCCCCACACTCCAAAAACATACTAGTAGGTTAATTGGCTGCTATCAAAATTGACCCTAGTCTCTCCCTGTCTGTCTGTGTCTGTGTGTGAGTGTGTGTCTATAATACGGAATTTAGACTGTAAGCTCCAATGGGGCAGGGACTGATATGAATGAGTTCTTTGTACAGCGCTGCGTAATTAGTGGCGCTATATAAATAAATAAATGATGATGATGATGATAGTATTGGCCAAAGCAACCACTCAGTGATTTACTTTCACTTTCTAAATAACACTGGATAATTTACTGGAAAACAACATGTTTTCCTTTGCACCAGTCTCATAAATATCCTCCTCTGCTTTTGGTTTGAATTTTTTGCACCTGAATAATGCGAGGGGGCTGACATGTCAGAGATGCTTTGTTGAAAAGAAATTGTTTGGTAAAAGCTGAGCAAGTATACTACCATTTTCTACTGGCCAACTTCTATTCAATTCAACAGCTGATGTATCATTTTTACCTCAGCCATCTACCACTTGTGTTAATTCTCACACTGTGGAGGCAGCCATTTTCTACATTCAGCCACCGTCTATGAGGTACTTGTCCCACTAGTAATAGGCCAGATATTGTCAACTTTGGTCGTCTGACTGGCTAAAATGAACAATAATCCTGGGTTAAGCTTCCTAATCAGCCTGTGTGTCCCTGCTTCAGATAATAAATCCCAAACAAGGTTCCCAACAGATATATGTGTTATGTCCCTGTAGACTTCATGTAGTTTGTTATCTGTGACCTTTACTTGACTATACAAGTGTAAAACAACCAAGACAGGTGTGAGAAGTTACATCACTTCTTGGGCCACCTCCAGATAATAAATTCAATACAAAGTTCCAAAGATTACAAGGAAACGAAGTCATGTTCCTCCTCATACAGGGGCACACAGGTATTGCTGTAGATTACATTGAGGGCTGTAGTATACTATTGTATGTTCACTTGCTGTAACTTCCCAGAATCAGGACAATATTAGACAGTTTTATTACCAGAGAAACATACACAATATAAGGGGGAAAAAAAGTGGTGTGGATTAGTCTGCCCTGAAGATCTTACAGTCAAGATGATATAGAATTTCCGTGTAACCAATCACTGGTCTCTGCTTCAGGGACCACTAGACCCCAAAACTTAAGTTTTCAGCCATGAAGGTAAAACATACTGTTCAGTGCTAAACCAGTTATTTGTAGCTTTGTCTATAAAGTTACTGTACTTGTTCCTCCCATTGTAGAAAGCTGTAACTCCTCCCACGTCTTTAATACCGAGTGCTGATAGGACCACACACAGGTGAATAAGCTGAGTTTCTGTGACATCGCTGCCCCCCTGTATATTAATCAACCAGTTTACACTCTGCATGAATTAACCAATCGTCCCTCTGCACATCTACAGAGCAAGACTCCCTAGCTGTCAGTCAGTGTCTGCTTGGCAAGCAACCCGTCTCCTATCAGAGCCACCTGGTTCAGATGAGTGAAAGAGAGCATGGCGGACTTATTTAAATCCGTAGGAACACTCCAGTTATTTCATATTTATTCAGCTTGGTACACAACCTTTAATATAATGTCCATATTAGCTTTACTTGCCCTTTTGTGGAATAAAAATGGATTGAGATGATTAGACATTTTGAAATACAATTGCACATATCAGTGGTTGCTGAGCTTTGCTCTTGCTAGTCTATCAAGGTTGTTACAATTTATTTCTGAAGGAACACAGCACTCACTAGAGGTACTGATTTAAAGGTAAAGGACCACTATTTTGGAATACTATATTAGTTACATTTACCAACATGTGTAAACATTTCAGGAGCACTACAGAGCTAATCTGGTCCGCATACGGCAGCTGCGTTTGGTCTGTTGTCCAGATATTATAACATATGGTCAGAAAACATCTATGATGACCTATCATAAGCTGGAGTTGTCTCATTATCGTGAATGGTGGTAAATGTGGTTGGAAGGTAACGAAACACATGGGCGAGTCATCTTCTCACCACCTTGGCAGCCCCAGTGATGCTAGAAGTACACTCACATATGGGCTATATATGGTTCTCATCCAATTGGCTGCCTATGTATGTCATACTGTTGCCAAGTGCTTGCACCGCAAACAAAACAAACAAAAAACGAACGCACACATAAAGGCACCTGTGTTTTCCGCCATCACGTTCTACGTTTCTTTGTATTTTAGATTTAGTAGATCTTTACATTTATTATAACTTACATTTTGTAGCTTAAAGAGAGATTGAAAACAAAGTATTAGAGACATTTTTGCCGTTATCTCTGTTTCTCTCCTTGCATTTTGTTCACTCCTCCATAGGTCAATCTGAAAGCACACTACTGTAAAAGATAGTAAAGCTCATAGTTCAAAGATTGCCGATAGAGGTGTCTGTCTCTGCACACTACCATTATGAGTCATAAGCTTTGTGTTGCACAGAATGTACAGCGATACCGGTTTATTTAAACACGTAATAAACGCCAATAAGTATGAGCCCTTATGTAGTAGACATGGACAGGGCGGTTTTACCTTGGTATTCAGATTGTCTAGTGTGCAAGTAATTTGTATGGGCCTTTGATTGATAAAGTGGGTGGATGTATCCTGGATGAAGGTGAAATAGAAGAGGGAAATGTCTTCTAGTTGAGGCTTTATTGTAGTTACTTTTATTTCTGCATCACTAATAACTCATCCACTTACTGAGCTCTTTAATATCCCAAAACAAACTCATAACAGCAGTGTACTAATTACATCATTTTGACAATTGAACTGTTGCCTGATATATGTATATATTCCTTTAATTTGCCTGATGCCTGAATAAAGCAGTATGTACATACATTTACCCCCTCTATGTCCTTCATTTTATTATATTATATGCATTTAAAGATTATGGTCCCCAAATCCATTTTATTAAATTTTTTTTTTTATATTGAAGCCTCCCTTCTCCAGGCTTTAAGCATTTAATTTATGGGACACCAGCAGTTTAGGAAGGAACGAAGAACCACACCCCATTCCTGATGCCTTTCCAGATATCCTGCTGCAGATAGTGGAAGATTTTGAAATTTGGTGCTTCCTACGCATAGTGGCTTCTCGTGTGGAAGGCAAGCTTGTCAAGAGCACGGATTGGTCAGTACTCTTGACAAATGAGAAACTGCTATGTGTCAGAATTTTTGCCATAAGTGTAAGAAATTTAATAGAGAGGCACCAGGGATACCGCCTTAAAAGTTGACTTTCCTTTACAAAAAGAAATTGGCATAAAGTTTAATATTTTTCTGTGTTTTATTGATTTTGAATTATTGTGAATGTACAAGCCCCCTGTGTTTTTGCAAGAGACTTGCACAACAGCAATGTCTCACTTTATGATAAAGTTTATTAACTTATGTACTTTGGCTTATGATACGAAGGGGGTATATTTACTAAACTGGGGGTTTGAAAAAGTGGAGATGTTGCCTATAGCAACCATTCAGATTCTAGCTGTCATTTTGTAGAATGTACTAAATAAATGACAGCGAGAATCTGGTTGCTATAGGCAACATCTCTACTTTTTCAAACCCGCAGTTTAGTAAATCTAGCCCTAAGGCTATATTCAGCATTACCAGTTAACACTATTCTATTGTGCATAGTGAAAATTGATCTATAAATAAACAGCTGGAACTTCAACAAAAAAACAGTAAAAAAACTAGGCTTTTGCGGAGAGTTTAGAGTCCTTCTATACATGAGTTACTGCTTCAGATAGGCCCCATTCTCGTGAATATTTATTCAGCCTGCAAAAAGAGACTTAATTTTCCTATTCCTTACTTTAAATGTATTTATTAACAATTATTTATATAGCACCTATATGTGCTTCAAAGGGGATATTTAGTCACTATACACGCATGCATACACTAGGATTAATTTCATCAGAAGCAAGTATGTAAATGAAGGTGCCATAGCATTCCCATATTAAGTAGATGGTTCCTCCTTAATAACCATATGTAACCATAGGAAATAAACATTACCACTGCAGGAGTTTTCACTCTGAGAATTCCATTTACAGAACACATCTGTACTGAAAATGCTTCTTTGCATATTGTTGCTAGGGAGGAGTTAATGGCACACTATCCCAGTTTTTTCCCCCCTTTTTTTTGTCTTTTGTAATAATTGGGTCTAAATATATAGTTAAATACCTATTACAGGATTTCAGAATGCATTTACCCCCCACCTCTCAATCACCTAATTGCTCTAATAATGAGCCCCAGTAGAGGTCTGTATAATGCTATTTAACATGGGTAAGGTAATATTGGTGTTTCTTGGCAGGTTCAATGAAAAACTGTATTCTCATTGAAGAATATTTTAGTTGCAGTTAATTGAAAGCAAAGAACAGCGTCCAGATGGTAATTCTTGCTTGTTGTGTATTATATTATGTGCAGTAGCACATATGCTTAGAAATGTGTACAGTGTTTCATGAAACCACAGTAACGGATCATTTGTTTGGTACAAAATCTACTGCAGAAAGGAAGAAAACAAGCCAGGGATTTTGCTGACTGTCCAGTAAAAATGTGGCAAAGAGCCTAAATTAAAATGCACATTGTATGTTTCCTAAAAGGAAATTAATGTGAATATATACACAGTGGAGGCATTACGTGCTTATTTCAGGATACTGCAGCCCATCATCTCACTAGGGACTAGTGACATTGCCGAGGCATGAGGCACAATGGTATCTCCTTGAGCTGGGGAAGTGCAGAATGACAAACGCCCAGATAGCTATTGATATTTGCTTATAATGTGTTTTTCTTCTCTTGAATAAAGCTTTCCTTGCAATTTCACAGTTCATATCACCCCAGTTTTGTTCATTAATAAAATAACATAAGAACATAATATTGCTTTAGGGTTTGTACAAATACATCTGGTAAAAGCAGAGACCAACCTTGTACTTTGACCTTGCTTTTAACGGCGCATTTTGAAGGGTGTTCTTAAAGCCTCCCTGCAGCATAGTGTACTATGTACTTGATGAACACTCCATTGTATTTTACAGAGTGTGAATGCAGCGTTCAATGTTCAAATTAATATCAATCGAATGCTTGTCAGAATGTGTTGTGTGCAGGTCCATTTGCTTACCTTGCGAAAAATGGAACCCCGTGTACAAGCTAATAATGAAAATAAAACCTTCAAATTAAAGCAGCAGTTTTGATGTTTCCTATATAGACCTAATGAGTACAGTGTCATCCAGATGCACAATTGTTATGCAAAAAATACATATGGTCCTCTGACACTTTTAGATTGAAACCTCCCTTCTCCAGGTTTTAAGCATTTAATGCCTGGGACATCAGCAGTTTAGGAAAAAATGAACAACCACACCCCATTCCTGATACCTTTCTAGATATCCTGCTCTGGATAGTGGGAAGATTTTGAAATTTGGTGCTTCCTACGCATAGTGGCTTCTCGTGTGGAAGAGCACGGATTGGTCAGTACTCTTGACAAATGAGAAACAGCTATGTGTCAGAAGCTCTGAATTTTTGCCATAATTATAAGAAAATTACTAGAGAAGCACCAGGGATACCACCTTAAAAGTTGACTATCCTTTACTAAAAGAAATTGCCATAAAATTTAATATTTTCCTGTGGCCCCCAACTCCTTCCTGCTTTGTCAGATGGTTTTGTTATAGCTTGTAACACTTGCTTACAATGCCTTCTGACAAGTTATTATGGATAGGTATCTATTGATTAAATGTATTGTTTTAATTTATTACTGAGATTAAGGGTAATTTGCGGCCCTTTTCAGAGGTTAGAGGGCAGCATTTCACCCATTACAGTATTAAGTAATAATGTATGATTATATGATTAAAGTATTTCTCAGTCTCAAAAGTAATATTGATCTGCTTCTGCTGAACAAATACTGGTCAAGTTAAGTGCATTTAAATAGATGTGAAAATATAAATCATTGGACCAAATTAAACTGTACATATGTGTTTTTATTTCTATGCTCCGATCTCCTATGTTTTAGGAAGATTTTTTTCAGTTTGCAGTTCTGAGAATGTTTTGCTACCTTATTTGAAACTGTGACTAACGGTATAAAGAAATGTATTGATTTGAAGTCGCTTTAAAAATCAAAATGATTTGTTTAACCTATAATAAGAACAGGCTTTTAAAAATATATATTGACTGTCTTTAGCCCTCAGTGTCCTTTGCATTTGGCATGTCCAACCAGTAGACTTCATAACACCGTATGTAAGACGGATTTGTTCCAGTAAATGTTTTGTAGTGTCAGAGATTTGCAACTGACATGTAGGTTTAGTAAGACATGGAATCTAATATAAACATGCTATAAATCACAGCGTGTGACTCTAATCCCTCCATTATTTCATTCATCCTTGTGTTCTCTCCTGGTCTGCTCTAGTGTATACTGCACACACAAAGGTGTTGCGACACCGCATTAATCCACAGGTCTCCATGAAAGTAAACCATTTCTTTTGTGAATGCTTTTTCAAAGAGAACAGAAAATTCCTAGGATATAAATACATTTCACATTGCGAATACAGTCTGACTATCATGCCGCATTCTTGAAATAACGAGCTCCAATTTTTAGTAGGAGATATCCATTAAAATGTATTGATTTATGTTCTTAGAAGTGTGACTCCAGTAGTTGAGAACTTTACAAGTGACAATTTTTGTCATTCAAAGCCATGGAGAATACTTTTCATTGCTGATGTTAAGCTGGTTTACCACCAATAACCAGCAGGGACATTGGTCCTCTAGGGCAGTTTTGCTCAGACTTTTTTGTTTGCTAGTGCCACAAGCATCAATATGCCATGGTTCTGGGAAACCTTCCAGAAATGTTTACTAATAGACTTTAATGCATATGTGCCAATTAGGGTAACCAAAAGCAGATTCTGGAACCCCACTTCAGGAATCCAGAGATCAAGCAATAATGTGACCACTCCAGAGTATCAGAGGCAACCTCTATTGAGATATTCAAAAAGCAGACTCAAAACACATCTACTCATACAAGCAAATGGTGGCATTAATGTCATGTTGTGTAATATATACAATAATGTATTGTGTGTCATTTTTTTGCGAAATGTAAAGCACTTTTGAGTTACATTTGTAGAAACTGCTATGGAAGATTTATTAGCTCTGATAAGCTCTTGAAACGTTTACATATTAGTGAATATCATAGAGTAGCATTGTTTACTAAAGCAACTTGCATATCAAGTTTTGTGACCCTTTTATGTGTATTAGTTGTGGGGCAAACATTTTTTTCTTATCACAGTTTCTGTGATAAGAAATAGTTCTCTGCTTAGGAAAGCACAATTTCAACTAAATGTGTTAATCCTGACACACACACACACTTTATTTTTTTTTGCAGTTTCAGGAGGAATGATTGCATTTATGTGCGATCACATAATGTACAATTATGACACTTGCTTTACTATTTGATTGTTTTAAATCAGATTGTAAATTTTTTAAAAAAACAGTGATTGCTCCACACACATTTTTAATGTTGATCTAATAGCGCAGAAAGACATTTACGGTGCCCACGCATTGTATGAGCGCTGTAAGATCACTAGACTTTTACGCTCAAGCTTCAGTTTAGATGAAAAATATTCAACCTATCCAATCTGATTATTAAATGATTTAGTCATCTACAAAAAATAATATTGGATCTATTCTCACCCATGCACATCTATATTTGTTAATTAGTGCATATAATACTTTATCGAATTTTCAGATTATAACGTTTGCGGTGTTTGTTTTTTGTACAGGGGAGGGGAAATTTTACATTTAACTAAATGTGAAACACATTAAAATTATGCAGTCCTTTTAAACTGGACTTAAGAGTTCCAGTTTACAAACTGGAATGTTAAAACTCAGTCTACCCCCTGGCATATGTAATATGTCTTATGCGCAGAATCTTTGTAGAAGACTGTTGGGGGGGGTGACAACATATTTAAAACTTTACTTTGTGCTGGCTGCAAGTTTACTAGGGTCTTGTAGTTGAACTTGATCTTGGTAACTTTTATGGCAGAGTGTTGTTCTCTTTGCAACCTGTGGTAAGATAGCATCTGACAGTTTGAATGATGATCTTCCTGCCCTCTTGCAGACTCATATGGCTAATTGATTGCTCCAGCTAATAAACTGCAATATTATGCTGCATTGGCTTGGAGGGTCTGTATTCAAATTGCCCAGCACCATTACTTGTAGCCAGCAACAACATTAGAAGAGTAAAGAGTTGTCCTGAAAGTATACATTCATATATAGAAAAAAATTACCTGACTGTAACTGTTCAAAGTATGGCTTTAATATTTAAATTTATTTTTAATAAAATTGTTCTTTTAACTTGTTGCTTTGAAACCAGCATGTCCATTACACCATGTACTAAAATACATTTAAGCAGAGTACACACCTATGCAATCATACTTTCGATGCATTGTTTCTAACGATTTCAGCAACGATGGAAATTCCCGATGAGCATGCCGATTCGTGCATACACACCTACACAATTTACCTTCAGATCTCTGATCTTCATCCTTCATAACCATCTGCTGAAAAGACTTTGATGAACTTTAGAAAACCAAATCAGTAGATGTGATGTGTTTTGGTATGATAAAGCATGATCGCGGTAGTGTACACACTCTTGCAGTATCTGACCGAATGGTGGTGAATCATGTGATCTGCGTGATAATTGCATAGGTGTGTACCCAGCTTATATAAATGTGTGTATGATATGTTTTACATTAATTGACAGCTACTATAGTGTGTATGAAATCTGCTTGCAGCAGCAGATGGGAAGTCAATTAAACCCTGTAACCACAACTTATTTTGAGGCTTTTCTAAACATGTTGATATCTTCTTGAATAGTGTGCTGGTTTCAGACACTAAGGATGTAGCTGCTCTGAGCTTTACAGGTAACCTCTCCTCTCTGGTACAGGAAACACAGTTGGCCACGTTCTAAAGCATGTTTGTGTTTCACGAACCCAGGAAGCGCGGTGAGCTATGACCGTTGGCAACCACTGACTGTGACAGTTTGAAAAGCGATGGCCTGACGGTATCTTATTTATTATCACTTTACTATCCTGAGAAAAGCACAGAGAAGTCATTGTTTGTTTCTTTGTATAGGTGCCACAAATAGATGTTCTGCAAAGTCTTGGCTATAAAGAATAGATTGTTCATTACAGTAAAGTTGTCTTTTAAAGGTGGATGTGTTTTTCTGTTGCATATTGTGTCAGGAAACACATTTGGAGAATGAAGTTGTGCAAGTGGCAGGGCCCTTGTTTCTGTAGTGTGCACAGACAGATGAAATGGCCAACTGCAATAGGTGTAGGTTACATTTGACTAAACAACCCTAATTATTACAATGTCTAGGTGATGAAATTCAAGCAAGGTAAATAAAAGATTTATGAGAATTATCAAGAAATGTCAATGACAAGTATATTTAAAGTTTTTTGGGGATTCTTTTATAGCTTCATATTATATTAAAGGGTTAAAAAAAAAAGGCAACTGACAGTCACCTGCTGTTAGGTATGAAACGGTCAGGATCCTAAAGTGAGTCTTTGCATTCTTATATATACTTCATAAACTATGGTTAAAATCTAGGAGGCAAGTATTTAAGGTAGATTTGGGGAAATATCATTGTTTCCAACCATGCACCAGTGTTTCTTTCTTTACGCCTCCAAGTAATGTGCCCAGAAATACTTTATGAAAGTTCCCTTCCTATTTATATGCCTCTGAACACTTCAGCCAACATCTTAGACACCATTGGTTAGATAATGTTGACAATAATATTGAGCATCTGGACGATTATGTGTTATTTTGGGAAACATTGAAAGTGGTGATGAGAGGAAATATTATGGACTATACAGCGAACAAGAGAAAGGAAGCTGCCGCACAGTGCTGTTCTTTAGCTCAACAGGTGCCTGTCTGCTTTGACAAATATACCTCTGATCTTCAAGATGCCTCTCTGACCCAATACAAACAGGCCAAACAAGTGTTACATGGATTCCGCTCTATTCAAGTTCAATCTAAGCTTGATTATACTAAAAATAAATATTATCGGTGGGGAAATGGAACAAGATATTCAAACATAGAAACCACATAGTGGCCATTTAGACAAGTAATAATAACCCACTTACTCGAACCTCTAAAGACATAGTAGAGGTGTCTTGAATTATTATAGGGATTTATATTCTGATCCTTTCCCCAACAAGACCCTTATGGACAGGTTGCTGACAGAAGCAGAACTCCCAAGGAGAATGCTTAGACGCTGACATAACTGCACGAGAGGTATCTCCGGTAATATTGAATCTCAAACTCCATAAAGCGCCAGGCCCTGTTGGGTTTTCAGAGGAATACTATAAATTGCTAAAAATAGATGTTACACCCATATTACTGGACTTCAAACAATTCACTGGTCACATCTTATATACTCTACGTTTAATCGGCCATATACTTCACTTGTCCCAAAGCCAGTGACGGATCCAGTATTGTTGACGTCATATCGTCCAATTACTCTGTTCAATTTAGATTTTAAGATTTTGTCAAAGATCATGGCAAATAGACTCCGATGTATTCTACCGTCTCTATTAATGGATCATCAACTTGTTTTGTTCACGGTAGGCACTCGGTCAGAGGCATACGTTCAGTGATTGCGGCTGTTGCTGCGTCGGGGGAAACCACGAATACTACTTATGTACTGTTCAGTCTAGAGGCTCGCAAAGCTTTTGATACCGTCTCGTGGCCTTTTATGTACGCTGTTTTGGAGAGGGGTGGATTTGAAACAGACTTCCTAGCCATTATATAATATTTCTATAACAAACCGATAACCTCTCTACTAATTAACACATTAATGGGGACACCCATTGAAATGCAAAGAGGGACTAGACAGGGTTGTCCCCTGCCCCCCTTATTGTCATTAGATCTGATGCTGAGGGTTATTCAAAGTGGCTCACCATGCAAGGCATCCAAATAGGGAACAAACGTATTAAAATCACCGCCTTTGCAGATGATCTCTTATTATATCTATGAAACCCTGAGACTGCTCTGATTCCCCTAATGAAGAGGATTGAAGAGTTTGGATCGGTATCTGGTTTTGGGGTTAATTTTGATAAGTTGACGGTTCTATCCCTGGGGACTAATAGGCGTAAGCCACATTGGGCAACTAATATTCCTCTACAATGGGAATCAAAATCCATATCATATCTAGGCGTTTTGCTTCTTCGCAATCTAGTCACGTTATATAAACTTCATATATTTTCGATAATTCAACCTATATTAACAGAGCTTAAAGGATGAGAACCTCTTAATGTTTCCTATCTGGGTAGAGAAAATATGAAGATAATGTCCTTTCCAAAGTTGCTATAACCTTTATTTCTCACAAAGTCAGATGAACATCTTTTGAATTGCCTTTTTTGTACATTTATTTGGAAGAAAAACTGCCCCCGTGTCCCTTTTGTTAAAATTCAACAATCCACATCCAATGGAGGTACCAATTTTCCTAATGTACTTCAACATAGTAATGCTGCGCACTTACGTTATTTGCTAGATTGGATATCGAAACGCAGTGTTTATACTAACTTCACACTAGAGAGACAATTTTTACCCACCATTTATATTAAGTCTTTTCTAATATCCTGGACAATCCTTTAATAATGCCGGTAAGAAAGATATGGCATATTCTACATCATAAATACCCTTTCTCGGTAATTCTGATTTCCAAGGTCGCATGGCGGCTCATCGCTTTAGCAGATGGGAGCAGCAGGGCTTGCACTCTGTGGGCCTATTGCTGGATAATACCTCTAAGAAACCATTGTGTTATGCTCAAGTTCGTAGAGATGTTTCCATTTCTGGGTCCATGTGGGTTAGCGTTCCTTCAAGCTCAACACTATGCCAAGTCTTATTACTTTCTTTTAAGACATTGATTGGGACAACTCTTTTGATACCCTCTTGAACCCCTGTCCACCTAAACAAAAAGCTATATCAGGCAACTATAGGCTTTTGAGACATGAATTACACTATTCTGTCCACACTGGTCTTACACAATGGTTACAACAATTTCCACACTTAAGTAATGACATTTTGCTTGAAAACCTTAGTAATTCTGTCAGACTACTCCCGGCCGCCTCTATATATGTGGAGATGTTTCTTAATATATTTCATAAGGGTTATATATCCCCACATCGAAGATTAGCTATGAGTTTGTTGGACAATAAGTGTCCCAAGTCTGATGTGGAGGGCGCAGGCCTGTTTCATTGTTTTTGGGGCTGTCCAGTCATCAGGATTTTCTGGATCCATGTGTGGTGGTTTGCTATGGCGGAATTACTGAACTATCTTCCGTTCACACCATGGAGCCTGTCATTTGAAGATCAGGCCATAGATTAGATCTGCACATGTGTTAAGTTGTATTCACCCTAACTTAAGCTGGTAGTGCAGGCTGGAAAATGTTAGAAGCCAGCTATTTTGTAAAGAACTATCGACGAAGCACACCTTCCCCCACTCCCCCTTCAATGTGTGGCATTGCACATTGTCCGATAACCAATAAGTTAAACATTGTACTGCTTAAATCATTAAATCATTAGCATATTATGCCTGCCTGAGACATCCTTTTACACACTGTACCTGTCTGTGATCCACTGTGCATTGTAGAAGCCTTTAGTGTCAAAAGTCCTCCTCTGACCTTTGCCATATATCTGCCAGGAACAGTTACAAAAAGTGCCCTGTTAGATCTGCTCTCTCGTATAGTGACACCCATCTCGTGACCTTGGCAAGGATACCACCAAGCACACTTCTATGGCTGGACCACTGTAATAGCTCAGCATTTGATAACACTTGGAGTGCTTCAGTTACTGGGTATCTACTATATAAAAGTCTAGTGGCGTGTGTGTGAAAAAAAAAAAAAACCAAGCTGCAGCGCCACCTGCTGGGCGAAGTTATACACTGACCTACTAAATTTTTAGTGTGTGGAAGAAAAAACTCAGAAAGGGCTGAAATTTGGTATACTAAGATGTTTTTAATTTGTTAATTTAATTTGTTAATTGTTAAAAGTGTTTATAAAGATTTTAAAAAATATATATATATATATTTCTTGGAGAAGTGACAGTTGGCAGTGGTTGGTGGTTGCCGGGGGTGACAGTGGGGAGTGGTTGGTGGTTGCCTGGGGTGACAGTGGGGAGTGGTTGGTGGTTGCCGGGGGTGACAGAGTGAGAGGAGTGTGATACTCAGGACCGCTGAGAGAGATCCCTGTGTCTGGATAGACATCTGGATAGATGTGGCGATAAAGATGAAGGATGAGGTGATGGAGAAAAATGATGAGGTGGTGACGTGGACAAAACCACTTTAAAAAAGGGCGCTTGCGTCGGGAATTAACGCTCTTTCACTGAGGAGGCCTGGGCTAGCCCCAAATGCATGACAAGAACCTTTTTAACACCTTAAGTAGCTTGATTGGACTAGAATGCATGAGTATCATGCACAGGTTGACTTGTCTGTTATAATAGTTCCCAACAAACGCATTATGCGTTGGGTTACTTCCACAGCTTGTTTAAAAAAATAAAATGCAGCGCAGAAGGAGGAAATGATCTATTCTCCAGTTCAAGTTTTCTTGATCGCCATGGAGGCCTGGAGACCAAGATTTGTCCGGCCCTATGGTAGTGTCGCTTATTCTAGTGTTTACGATTACTGGCAGCTGTTATATCCGCCTTGTTGGTATTTTTTTATTCTTATAAGCCAACAGTGAAATTCCTAGTTAATTGTCGTGTGACCATTGGTTATATGTATTAAGGTCAGATTTTTAAGGCTATTGATCAGCTTGATACTCGTTCTCTGGTATGATCATAGGAACAAATGTGTGTTTTAGTTTAACTGCTTAGTTTAATTGTTCGTGAGCCCTAAATAAGAAAGCGGTGCCTGAGGAAGGTGTGCGACTTATTTCTTCTATGTGCATTTAACTTAAAAGACAATTTTAATATATTTGTATATATGGATATGTTGTGATAAGGAAGATTTTTTTTTTTTTATCACTTCAATAAAAAAATTGCCCAATTTTAACTAATAGTTATTACAGGGGGCAGCTGACCGATACTTTGCAGCCCCATAATGAAACTGGATTGGAGCAGTAAGGGTTAACTTGCAGCCCCGTCTGTTATCATCTGCCATTCTTGTTAAATAGGCGTGTAGTGAATTACCCTCCATTATTCTCCATTCCCACAAATCTATATTATAGCATAATAAACAACTCTGGCTCGGTCTGGTGTCAAAAGGGAAGGAAATTCTAATTTAAACTATAGATAGATATAAAATATTTGTGTGTATATGTATATAGTGCATCTGTATTTTGGATTGTGTGTTGTACTTTCAGTCACAGCTGTGTAGCACCTCTTTATATATTTGGAAATTGGGGTGTTCGGACCACCCTCTAAAGTACAGTTGGGCTTGCGCCCAGACAAATGAATAATGCCATGAGATATAAACATTGTCCAGTAACAAAACTGTTGTCCAGCCCAAGACGTGGATGTAATAAGAAGATTAATGTTTTCATCAATAGCTTACAACATGATGCTAGAATGCTAAATAATATAAGCGGTGTGATCAAGAAAGATGGGAAAGATTTCAGCAGTGATAAGTGTCTCTGTGATTTAAAGTGATAGTTGATACCAGTTAATGATGACAATTCCTGTAATTCATTGGCTCTGACATCTTGTTCTAACAAGATCAAGCAAGGATAAGATGATTTCTCTAATTTCACTAATGTGGACCACACAATCTGCGATTTTTCTAGTGATATCGGGCAGTTGGTTTAAAAATTATCATCAAGCACCAATAATGAACACATGAAGGGCTAGATTTACTAAGCTGCGGGTTTAAAAAAGTGGGGATGTTGCCTATAGCAACCAATCAGATTCTAGCTTTCATTTTGTAGAATGTACTAAATAAATGAAAGCTAGAATCTGACTGGTTGCTATAGGCAACATCCCCACTTTTTCAAACCCGCAGCTTAATAAATCTAGCCCTAAGTCTTTTATTGGACATAAAGGTAGCCACACACACAGGCAGGTGCTGCCGTTCAACCTGAGAGTCACAAGCTGCTATAGCGGTCATCTTCCATATTTTCCACCATGCCTAATATTGATTCTAAGTGGTCTGGCTGATTGGCCCAAAGGGTTGAACAGCTGGATTTATGTGTATAGCCAAATTGGGCAGTGTAAGACCAGCTTTGCTGTTTGTTGTGTTTGGATTGCTAGATGGCATCAGTAGAAGTCTTTATTCTTGTCACATACATGTTGTTTTTGTATTGTGTTTATATTTTAATTCAATGCCTAATTGAGTTGTCTTCCACTGCCATTTCCCACAACACCGCCTATTGTATATGGGTCTGAAATAAGGAAACAGTGGTTTGGGAATGTGTGCACTCATTCTCTGACCAATTCTTAAAAACCCATGTGTCCAAACACATTATCATATGAATACTTCCCAACATTTTAAATGCCCAATAAGACGTGTAAGGTTTCATATCAAAGATCCTTTTTATTAGTTTCTTTTATGGACACATAACTCAATAGATAATGTATATATTATTGGATGATAAAATATAGCTTACTATACACGGCTGCAAACACCACAAAGCTCTAAAACAATGAATAATATACAGGGTGAATACTATTATTGTAACATTGGTAGCTAAATAGACACTGGTAGGAACCAACAAAAGCATTTGTCAATGCAGCTCTATACATCACACCCAAAAGGGAAACACTTTAGAAGAATGGAGTACTAGGGAAATTTTATAAACGGTTTGTCTAAAAGAGGGCCATTGAAGAGGTATTTTTAGAACGATCACTGCACATATTTCACAGCATCATGTGGCTCCCGACATTATCTCTTCTTATGACAGTATTGTGGTCAGTTTTTACCTGCAGCGACTTCTTATCAGGTTCAATCAGACACAGAGTCTCATATTTTGTCTCTCTCAGTGTGAATAGTATTCTTCAACGTCAAAATGTATTTATATAGTGTCGGCAAATTCCATAGTGCTTTACAGTTGGTGACGGAGTAATAAACAATACTGGGTAATACAAAGCTGTAAGAGGGCCCTGCTTACAAGCTTACAGTCGGTGGGACAACGGGAGTTTGATCCATGAGGTTAAGTCTACATATTGCATTTTAGTCCAGCCAGATTGCAAATGCAAAAAGGGATTTGTATGCTATATGATCCAATTACATAGCAATGTTGGTCAGGGGGTGAAAGGGTTGTTGTCTTGTATGAATTGTGTAAAGGGTTGTAATAGGGTAAGCTAGTGAGGTTAAGAGGGTGGTTGAGGAATATTATAAGCTTGCCTACAGAGGTGGGTTTTCAGAGAACGCCTGAAGGTTTGTAGACCAGAGGAAAGTTTTAATGTGCGAGGGAGGGAATTCCATAGAGTGGGTACAGCTTGAAAAAAGTCCTGTAACCGGGAATGGGAGTATGTAATGAGAGTGGTGGAGAGATGCAGATCTTGTGCAGAAGGAAGTTGTTGAGTTGGGAGGTATTTTGAGCTAAGTGATGTATGTTGGTGCGGTTTTGTTAATGGCTTTGTAGGTTCGTAGGAGTATTTTTATATTGGATTTGGTAAAAAAAACGGGCAACCAATGTAGAGACTGTTGAGATGATACTGAAATCCAAAGGAGCTTATTAGTTTTCCTAGAGAAGTGGTGTAGATAGAGAATAGCAGAGAACCTAGTACTGAGCCTTGTGGTACTGCAATTGATAAAGGAAGCAGAGCAGAGATTGATCCAGAGAAATTAACACTGAAAGAGTGATTAGGTAGGTAGGCTGTGAACCAGGATAGGACAGTGCCTTGAAGAACTAGGGATTGTAATGTTTGTATAAGAAGAGTAGTCAACAGTGTCAAATGCAGCAGAGAGATCCAGGAGAGTTTAAAAATAGTAATGGCCTTTAGTTTTAGCAGTAATCAAATTATTGACAACCTTGGTCAACGCAGTCTTTGTGAAGTGTTAAGAACGAAATCCTGACTGAAGAGGATCCAATAGGTTGTTTGCGGAAAGGAAGAGTGTAGGCAAGTCTCTCTAGAAGTTAGGAGGGGCATGTGAGCTGAGAGATGGGACAGTAATTTTTTTAGAATAGGAGTAGTCACTGCATGCTTGTATAATGATGGGAAGATACCAGTAGAAAGAGAGAGATTACAGATTTTAGTTAGAGGTGGAATAAGCACAGTAGATTGGAATCTACCAATTTGTGAGGGTATAGGATCAAGAGGACTATTAGAGAAAAGATAACTTCGTTTGTTTTGTTTTGTTTTTTTACCAATTGGTTTCTCACTCGATATAAATGTTTTAGAGACTTTTCTGTTTTATACTGATCTGTAACAGTGTTTTTAAATGTAACTTTGCTTGTGTTTAATTTGTTTATTATCTTAATGCATATTTGGTTGTGAGAATTTATTTATACCTGAAATGGTGAATTAAACCGTTCTACTTCCCATTTTAACTAGTTCCTCTTCTCCTCCACAGACCTTCACAGCGTGGTGTAACTCTCATCTCCGGAAAGCTGGAACACAGATTGAAAATATAGACGAGGACTTCAGAGATGGCCTTAAACTCATGTTACTACTTGAAGTTATTTCAGGTGATCAAAGTTGCATTTAAACCCAATAATATTTATTTATGAGAAGCCTATGGTACCATGCTGTCCAGTAAGTTCACTTGCTGATATGTTCTGGGATTTGTATATAAAGAGACTATTACAATGGACCGATCATAAACATTTCAGTATCGTCCTCTGGTCATTACATGTTGACTAGTGGATATTACAGACCCCATTCTCTCTTGGTGGCTAGTGGGCATTGCAGACAATTGTGTACTCCTGCTTGAGAAATTGGCCCTCTGTGTCCCAGAGCTTCTGTCAGTCTGAGCTATGACAGGTTGATAACACTTTGTCCCCTCTCTTGCTTTGATCACTGATTGGCTGCTGGAGTTCACAGCAGAAGAGCGGAATGAGTGCATGCAGATTGGGCCGTTACATTCTGATATTACATTACATCCTGTTTCCCATGCATATGAGGGAAACAGGATATCTCATATTAAACCTGCATATGACGGGCACATTTGCTTTTTACAGTGGTTTGGCAGATGCAGAGACTCTGGCAGTCACAGTAGAGTCACGGTCTTTGAAGTTTTTGTAGGTCCGAGACTGTGTGACTCTTATTGTAAAAGTGTCTGCATCTGCTGCCCGTGTGCTGACACTGCACCACATGATGCCAGGTAATCAGCCTTCCACATTATAGGTGTATATATGGCTATAAGTTACATGTGTGCAGTTGGGATTCCAGATCAGACTAAGCTGCCTTTATATTTGCATCTTATAACATTTTTTATAGAAAGCATGCTGTGATCTGTCTGTTTGTTCGGCACAGATGAAAATGACTGGGTCTGTTCGCAATAAAAATGTACACTTTTTTTTGTCCAAATTGGACATATCTGGTTGTCCAGTGTATCGGCCGAATGATTGGTTTGCATAGGAACAGTATTTCCCTGTTTTCCAGTAAATGCAAACTCGGGTCTGTGCAGTCATCAGCTGAATAAACTTTGCAATTAGCATTTTTGGGCTCCACAAAGAGGAACAAAATGATCTAAAATAACTAAATTTGTTCATCTGTTTTTAATACAGTAAAAGTGTACATTACCCTATACGGAGCAACCAAACCAGCACCCCAAAATCTGATCCCCATAGATGGCTTTCCACTTGATAGCACCCCCATAATTAAGGACTTGTCTCTAAAGTGGGGTGCAGTGATTAATAATCGGCACACAGAAATTATTCTGTGCATGATGTCTGTATGACGCGAGTTGTTTTGTTCTGCATGTACAAACTTTTTTTATTTTTACCTTTTAACAGGTGAACGTTTGCCCAAACCTGAACGCGGAAAAATGCGTGTGCACAAAATTTCAAATGTCAACAAAGCTCTGGATTTTATTGCCAGTAAAGGGGTAAAACTGGTGTCCATTGGTGCAGAAGGTGAGATCTTTATCATGTTATATTTTACGAGTTATTATTTTATCTCTGAATTTTGAAGCAGGCTAACCAACGTTTACAGTTGTGGATGGGTGTTGAAGTCTGCTGATAATGGAGGTTACATTTTGACTAAATCACTCACCTAAGCATGACCATTGTAGTATTGTTTTCTGTAATGTGTCATTGGCAGTCCTGTGTATACTACCACTGAAGTGTTGTTGTTCTGATATCTTCACAGTGCTGCTTTTCCCCACCTCTACCAATGACTTCTTCCTTTGGACATTGCGTAGCAATTTCAAATGCTATGCGATGATCTCAAGCAAACCGTGTGCAAAGTGGATTTGCACTCTAAACTGCAATGTATTATTTTATTTTAATGCTTTGTGACGTCTCCAAATCCATTTTTCAAAGTCCCACAACTGTTACCAAACACTATGGTGTATAAATACATGTAGATATTTTGTCCTTTTAATGAAAAATTTTAGGGGGGAATTCAATTCCCTGTGTTGTTCTTTAGCACAATGCGGGGCGCGCACTATTAGTTACTACGGTAATCAATGCGCATTATTACTGTTTATACGGTAATTTTAATGTGTATTTTTGCTCGCGGCTCAGAGTTGCGAGCAAAAATCAGCGTTGATATTACTGTTCTAATGGTAATAATGCACATCTATTACCGTAGTATCTGTAATAGTGCGTGCCCCGCATTGTTCTAAAGAACAACGCAGGGAATTGAATTCCCTCTTTAAAGTATTGATAAAGAGAGATACAGTGACATACCAAAACTTTAAAATAAAATCTGAGATTGGTGTACGGATCTATTTCTTTGCACTTAATTGAAGTTATATTCTGGAATCCTACCACCAGTCAATTAATGAGGTTTGGTATTCACATATTTTTCTCTTTGCAAGCAAACATTGTGCTGAAGATGCAAAACTAAACAAAGAAGTATGATTTAATAATTATTATTAAAAGTAATTTGTATAGCGTCGGCATACACTGAAACACTTAACATGGTAATAAAAAAGGTTTGAGTATTCGTTAAAGAGACGGAGGTACAATGCGCTGCTGAATCGTTTCCAATCTATGGGAAAATCTGAAAAAGTGTATAATGGAGCTTCATGATCCATTCACACAGCAATGTTGGTAGGCTGTGAGTATAGGAAGAGAAAATGTACCTTTTGTGTAACCAGTGCAGAGAAGTGGTAATTTGTGTAAAATATTTTAGGGAGATTAAGAAGGTGTTCTGGGAATTTGATAAACTTGCCTGAATAGGTGTATTAGGAGGTAATGTTTAATAGTTTGGGGGCTGGGGGAAAGTCTTGTTTTATACAGGTAAGGAATTTCACAAAGTGGGTGCAGCCCAAAAGAAAGTCCTGTAACCGGGAATGTGAGCAAGTAATGAGTGAGGATGCATTTAAATAGACTGCAGTGGTTCAAATCTGGTTAGGGGAAGACCAGTATAGAGGGATTTACAAAAATCAATGTGGGAGATTGAGTCCATGAATTAAAGTTTTTTTGTGTTTTTTTGGGTGAGAGATGTTCGTATCCTAGAGGTCTGTCTTTGGCTGTAGGGAACAAAGGTGAGTTCTGAGTTCAGGATGACACCTCGGCAGCAAGCTGAATGGTTAGGGGTTCTAGTCATGTTATCAGCAGAAAGAGATGTCAGATAAGTAGCCTCTCTTGGCTGGTGAAAAGAAGACTACCTTAGGGGTTTTTTTGTGTGAAATTGAGTTTGAGGTTGCAGGAGACATCCAAGGTGAAATGGCAGAAATACTCTCAGTGATGAGTGTCAACTCAGATTAATACTATTATATCTCTATTTACTTTGTGTTTTTAGTTTTTTTTTCCCCCCTTAAATCCGGTGGTAATCATTTTAACGATGACCACAAATCCGACAACGATAAGCCCTACAAATAAAATCCGAATGTATCAAGAACCGTTTGCCAAATAAACACTTACCTGAGACCCGAAGCTGCAGATCTCCGATGGCAGCATGATGCTGACAGCAAGTTATTCCGAAACCTGAGGGGTCCCGACATTGCCGCTTTAAATTAACATTGACAGAGGTCGCAATGACATCAACCTGTAGTGCTGAAGACCTGTCTATTCGGAATAACTTGCTGTCGGCATCATGTAGGGCTTGTCGTTGTCGGATTTGTGGTCATCGTTCAAGCGTACCCAACCCCTTAAATCACAGGTCTGAATACTTTTAGGATTTTTTTATATCTTAAGTTTAAAAGTGTGGTTTAATGCATAGACTCCCAAGTTTCTAGGATTCTTCTCGGGAGAGCAGAGCAAGTTCCTGCGTCCTGCCCACGTCCCTAGTGAAGTGGATGGGGGCAGGCCTTAATGGTGAGAGCCACAGGGAGTTGCATCATCCTGGCCCTGATTCTCGCCGTGGTATGCAGCAATGAGTAGCAGGGGGCCGGCTCTATAGTGCGACATGGACAGACATGCCACCGGACTCAGCAGAAGGTTCTAACCTTTGAGATCACCCAGAGGGGAAATAAAAAATGTTGCCAAGTGTGGTTTTATGGACAGAAAGATTGAATTGAGATACATTGTGTAAATTATCACCTTAAAATATTAGTTTCATCTTATACATGTTTCTATTCACTAGACCCATCCTCAGGGCCGGATTAACCATAGGGCTAACTGGGCTACAGCCCAGGGGCCTATGGCATCCAGGGGGCCCTTGAAAGTGCTCAGCAGCAGTATTGATCGGTCGGGGGCGGGGGCGCCCCTGGCGGGATCAGTGCTGCTGAGCAATTTCACTGCGGTCCTTCTCCGGCGCGCTGTAGTCTCCTTACTGAGGAGATCTCGTGAGTCTCACTCTCACAAGATCTCCTCAGTAAACAGAGTACAGTACGCCGGGGAAGGAGGTAAGTGCCAGAGGGGGGGACCCCTCCGCTTAGCCCAGGGGCCTCCATTTCCTTAATCCGGCCCTGCCCTTCCTATGTGGCAAGCAAACGGTTGTCTTGATTTGATTTGACATGATTTGTCCTCGTAAAATGATAACAATTATATAACTCTGGAAGTGCAAAGTATATTCACTATCACAAACCTATGTGTCACGGCATTCTCAGCAATAGTGTGTTCTGCTTCAATACATTCAGTTTTGATGGTAATGGTTACAGCTAGATTAATTAAATTAAACATCTAGTTGTTTCATATAAAGGAGTTCCACTTGCCTTTATAATTAAACCACATCACATTTTGTAAACACAAATTGGAAGTGCTGAAAGCATATATGTGCCCCGATAAACTAAAAGTTGGATTTATTGCTGCATCATGGAGGACAATAGAAAACTTACATTCTCCATATGATGGGCAAACAAAACACTGATCATCTTCATAAATGTATTTGTTCTGCCTATAGAGAATTTTAATTTTAATAAACAATGATCAAACGTTTTCTTTCTTTCTATGTTTGATAAAGTTAAAGACATGAATTATTTTTCCTGGTTCAAGTAGAGGCTAATGTGATTGTATGAATAACTGTTATTGCACACTCTTGTCTATATAACTGTTTCACTGTTCTGAGTATATGGATATGTACATTTTGTTATTGATTGGAAGCACGCAGAACAGCAAATGTAGTTGTATGCTCAAAACAGACCTTAATATCCCTTAAAACAGTAGGAATGCACAGAATAGAAACAGACTGCACTTTGTGTCTCTTTAATTTTTTCCTTAATGATGGCATTTTGTTGAAAATTCGTTCACATATTGCAGGACATGACAAAACTGTCTGGCACCATTGGCAGTCTGTCCACCTCCTCATTCCGTGTATGCACTTCAGGGGCGCAGGCAGGGGGGGTTTCTGGTTCTCCAGAAACCCCTCCCCACCGCGAAGAACAGTGTCCCTACATAGCGGCACTGTACTATACAGCAGCCACGGCGCTGTCGAAGAAGCATCCGCGGCGGTGCTGTATTGTAGTACAATACAGCACCGCCGCGGAAGCTTCTTTGACAGTGCCACGGCTACTATTCAGTGCAGTGCCGCCGAAATGGAGCTGCTGCACATGCGCCCCCCCTTAAAAATCCTGCGTGTGCCCCTGCACTTGATATAACATAGCAGCATAAGGTAACATGCCCCGCTATATACTGATACAAGCTGTAGGAGCACAGTATTACCGTACAGAGTCTGATCTATGGCAGAACCCATATATTAATAAGAATACATCCTATTCCAACACTAGGAACCAGGGCCATCACTGAACCACAGGACACAAATTGCCTAGTGCCAATAATATATTACAGGCTTCTATTAATGGGCTAGGCTGGATTCTCAGGATTATTGTGTTAATACCTGAATCCACTGTGTGTACGTGAAGAATACAATCCTCTAGAATAACTCCATAATGACGTCTGTTCCAAAGAGGAACAGGCACAGTACGCTGGGCAAGTACCTGAGATTTTGAATGAAGTGAATAGCAGGTTGTGGTGTCAGGTCAATTTCTTATCACAGGGTAGTGGGTGTGTATTTGCAGTATATTAACATAATAAACATTTATGACCATATAGATCATGTTAATGATTATATCTGTAGGTAAGTCCATTGCAGACTTGTACGTTGAATCGATGAAACAGTCAGTGAAACATATTTGCAGTCTGGCAGAGCAAACTATGTTTTGTTAAAATTCACAAAATGCGTCGGGCCTCTGCAAACTTCATATGTTACAGAAGACAAAATGTGGTAGTGTGACAAGGCAAAACTTGTAAATCTTAGTGAAGACTTAAAATTGGGATTGCACTGTGGCAAACTAAAAGGCAGGTTTATACAGGGACACCGGGTAATCGGTTCGTTACATAATTAACAGTAAATAACATTCCATATGTTACATATAAAATGCTAATAATAGTGAATTTCTTGATAGAAAAATAAAAAAAAGATTAGTTTTATATCACAAGTTTTGCCTCTATATGTATATTATATCTAACCTTATAATGGCACACAGCGCCACCTAGAAGCTGTTCTTCTATACTGCATCAAAATACACGTTTAGCCAAATGCTTATTCTCACTGTCTTGAAAAGAGGCCTAATTGTTAACTGGTGAGATATATGAATCCTCTAAATAAAAACGAGAGAGAAAATTTACACTGATGTCTAATTTTGATTAAGAATCCTTTATTTTGGTGCTGCCTATTCTCTTGTCCTTCTAGTTGTTGTTTGGTATGACCACACCTTCATAAGCTTTAGCACTTTTATTTTGCCCGTTTTTCACAGTAACACATCCACAAATAAAATGGTAATGCCTATCTTTTAATAAGCAAATAGAACTGTAGAAAATCCAAATTTTTGAAAGAACAGGTTTAATAATGACATAACTTCCTCAAGTCACTGAGGCTTCTTATTAAATACAGCTTTTCATACTGACTGTTTTTTTTGTTTATTTCCAGAAATTGTTGATGGCAATGCTAAGATGACCCTGGGAATGATTTGGACCATTATCCTCCGTTTTGCAATTCAAGACATTTCTGTTGAAGGTGATTTTTATTTTCTTTTTTAATGCATAGTAGAAAAGGTAACTTCAAGCTTTTTTTTTTTTTCTTTCTTCTGCAAAAATCTGATATCTAACTTATTGAACCCTCTGCAGTGTGCTGTCTTGCACTTGGCTTCACCTGAAGGAGAACACCATATTAGCAGAACTAAAAGCAGTGATCATTATGAGGGTCACACTAACTCTTATACACCACCACTTATGAAGTTGAATTTTTGTACGTTCAATGTATAAAGTTGTTACTATGCCCACTTATATGGCAGATCCCATAGGGATAAGTAGAACGCTGTTTTGAACTCCATGACACGCACATACACGCATGTGCTCTAAACTTGACCCACAGTGTCCGTTTCCTGAGCTGTCTCAGATGTAATAACTTAACTTAAACTGGTGAAGGGTTGATCTGAGACAGGAATTTTATAATAATTTAAACAAATTTTATGTGATATTGCTGGTTCCATTCTAGCCCATTGTGGAACATCCTCAAAGTTACATGCTAATAGCCTGTATTTTTCTGCTTTTGAAATAATTTGCCCAGAGTCTGATCCTGTTGAATGATTGGCAGACTGTAGATGCATGCAGGCATAGACGTGGAGCGTGGATCATAGATTTGACTTTTCATGCATCTGTCCATAATACATAAGAAACAGAAATGTGTGAATAAGCCCTTCATTTTCTTAACTCCATGTTCGTTCCTTGAATGATCACATTGTGATAGTAGATAGAATAATTTAATTGCACGGCTGACACTCATCTTAATGTCATATCAATATTCTCAATCATGATAAAAGGAAAAACAGTAACTACTTATAAGTACAATGTTGCACATTTTTAAACAATGATTACCCTGCAATAAACGTTGATATACGTTATTTGACGCTTATTTTAAGCACTGTTATGGTCTTTTTGTTAACATTCACTTTAGCACTGCATCCATCTATGAAGCGTTCTACTTAGTTTATAACACTATCTTCAAGTATAATTGGTTTTACTGGTCTCCATAGAAACATCTGCAAAAGAAGGACTGCTTCTGTGGTGTCAGAGAAAGACTGCACCGTATAAGAACGTCAACATACAGAACTTCCACATCAGGTGAGCAGCACTTTAAAGGGACCATGGATGTGTCATGCTGGAAGATATCATCTTATAGCTAGAGATGCTCAGGCTCGGTTTTCTGAAAACCGAGCCCACCCGAACTTAGGGGATCCGCGTAGGCTCGCGAGCCGGCTCGTTACTTTTGCGCGGCCTCGGATCTGAATCGAGGCAAAACGCCATTGTTGCATTGTCGGATCTCGTGGGTTTCGGATTCCATGAGTAGCTCCCTCCCCAAGAGATCCAGCACCATTGCTTGCACAGAAACAGGGGTAGCAGTGTTCTTGTCACTCTCCAGTCTCTAGTGACATTGCTCAGTGCCATTGCTCACACAGAAACAGGGGTAGCAATGTTCTTGTCACTCTCCAGTTTCTAGTGACATTGCTCAGTGCCATTGCTCACACAGAAACGGGGGTATCAGTGTTCTTGTCACTCTCCAGTTTCATTGCTCGGTGCCATTGCTCACACAGAAACAGGGGTAGCAGTGTTCTTGTCACTCTCCAGTGACAGTGCTCATACAGAAATGGGAGGGGTAGCAGTGTTCTTGTCACTTGACAAAAATTGACTGGAAATTAATGTTAATGTTAAAAAAAGAGCCATATTGTGATTTTAGCAAAAAAAATAGGAATTTAAAAAAAAAAAAAAAACCAGGATCCAAAACACGGGGTTTAGTGAACATCGCTACTTATAGCTTTTCTTCCAGTCTTCTCTACGTCCATTACCTAGTAAATCTGTTATCCGTTGAACCTGGTTTTGATGCAATTCAAAAATTTCTTATCCCCCAGTGCATATAAAAATATTTTTGCTGATGTTATTGCTTGTGTTTTTGTATATAGTTGATTCCCTATTTTGTCAGATGCAACTCTGGCTGACTTTATTTTTCATTACAGCTGGAAAGATGGTCTTGGCTTCTGTGCGCTCATTCACAGGCATCGTCCAGAGCTCATTGACTACGGCAAGTTGCGGAAGGTAAGTTGAGTTTCCAATATTGTAATGAAAATATACGTCACATTTTAAAGACTAATACTAAAAAAAGCCACATGTGCTGTGTTATCTAGCAGGCGCTGTGTGGGGGAGCAAGGCTAGCGTTAACTTGCAGGAAGTGGGAGGGCAGTGATTGGCATTTTCTTCTAACCATGAATCGATTTCATTATTTGTAGATGGTTGGATACACTCTGCACTAAGAGTTACTCACACTGGGGATTTCAAAACAGCTGACATTGGGCACATGAATCTGTGGGGCTTCGGGATGGTGGTGCAAAAATACACATGAGGTCACCCTCTCAAGAAATACAATCTGTTCAGTTAATGTGCCATTAGATATATTCTGTTACGAGTGTAGCTGACCAACTGAAGCAGATGGGTTGTGGGTACTCTTTTCAGAAATTGGCCTTGGAATCTTCTATTAAGTGTAATTAAGGAAAGAAAAAAAACTTTCTGCCCCCTCATTTTTGTGTAGCCCTCTCTTTCTGCCCCCTCATTTTTGTGTAGCCCTCTCTTTCTGCCCCCTCATTTTTGTGTAGCCCTCTCTTTCTGCCCCCTCATTTTTGTGTAGCCCTCTCTTTCTGCCCCCTCATTTTTGTGTAGCCCTCTCTTTCTGCCCCCTCATTTTTGTGTAGCCCTCTCTTTCTGCCCCCTTTATTTTTGTGTAGCCCTCTCTTTCTGCCCCCTCATTTTTGTGTAGCCCTCTCTTTCTGCCACCTCCCCACTTTCTGTAGTCTGTATGTACCTTTTTATGCTTCTTTTTATTTCTGAAAATCTCTATTGCTACAAACAAATCTATCTGACAATAAGCGTGTGATAACAACACAGTACAATACATAGGTGATGTATTCTCACACACAGAATTTTTGTTGTGTGGTATATTGTCCCCTTTGTCATTTGCATATTTATATACCACCTTCTTTATGCTACTTTCAGACTTTATAGCACTGTCTATATATCATACGGTTGATATTTAAATGTTGTAAAGCACAAGCCATGATTTGTATTATGTAATTTGGGTAATTTTTGAGTAAGTCGGGGGGATTGTGAAGCTTTTGTTGTAAAGAATTCATACTGTATTCCTAGGACGACCCCTACACAAATCTGAACACTGCATTTGATGTTGCTGAGAGGTTCCTTGACATTCCTAAGATGTTGGATGCTGAAGGTAAATCTCACATGAGTGTTTCTATTTTGCAATTTCTATTTTCTCTTGTGCGGCTCTCACTGTCGGGGTGACACGGTGTAGGAAAGCCAGCGCCCATGATTACTACACTGTAGGCTGTGAGTTTTTGGTAACTATATAAGGGATAACTTCATAACCTTTTGGCAATCTCACTTACTATTCAACTATATTAACCCCGAAGATAGCTTAAGGTTAGACAGCAGGGGTGTGTAATGGTTAGGGTTTGGAAGGTATTGCTGACGTTAAATTGCAATGGGGATCATTTTCTTCTAATCGTAAAGCAATTTCACATGTCCTAGAACACCTGCCATTCATAGGTTTACACCTTGCCTATAGTAGGTAGACTATAACAGTCGCTGTCCACAAACCTGGTATTTCTCAGAATTATACGAGACCAATCTTTGTGAGCAGCTTTTACATAGTTTGGTCACTTAAGGTCACACCAGTTGCATTCAGTAAGCATCACCTCTGACAAGTTTGCTCTGGGACTGTATATTGTATTTTGTGTTTGATTTGGTTAGTAGAGAACTGACAATGCAGATGTGTTTGTCTCCTGGTTTACAGCATATAACTTAACTGTGAATGTGAGCAGTTGTTTTGTGATGGTAACTATTGAAATAGACTATCCCGATTCCCCTCAGTTGTGTTTTATAAGGGAAAGAGACAACAACTGTGTTCCCTTCTGAAACTCACAAAGTTAGTATAATGTCAGTCCAGCAATCCAATGCACCTGCAGGTGCACATGTTCCAGGAGGAGCAGCACCGGGCCCTAGAATCTCCCCACTTTTGGTGGGCCCACACTGGCTACCTGGATCCGAGAGTAACAGCATGGCGGAGACCAACTGTTGCTTGCTGTGTAGCTGTACATAATTCTTTTCCCACAAACCAGCCAGACAAGAAATTCAAATCCCAAATGTCCCTGAGCCCTTCCTGGACGTAGTATTTTATAAACCCAGAAATTGTATACTTTCAGGGTGGGTCTACATGGTTTATGACAATGGGTGTTGCTGTGCCTTTTGGCTCCTTGGACCTACTATTTGGGTGGCTCCAATTGGTGTCTGGGAGTCCTGTGGACAATAAGAAAACTAATGCAGATACAAAGGGCCAGGATTCAATAGTAGGGATACATGCATACTATCACAGTTCTGTCTATCCCCTTGGTGGATTTTGTGCTTTAGTCCCACTGTCTTGTTGAAAGCCAGTGGAGTAGAGCATAAAAACTGCAAAGGGAATGAGTAAACAGGTTGGCACACACTGAGCAACTGGGAGGAACACACTTTTGATGAATTGGACTAAAAACAACATGATTAACAATGTCTGGCTTTGTCTCGTGTGAAGAAATTCCAGGTGGGCTTGACCTTTATTGACATACACCCACCTCCCTTTCATCAGAGCAATGGACTAGGAATTATTTTTGGTTGTAATCCATGCTCGGTCAACTATTTTAACTTCATTGAAATCATGACTGTTTGCTAAGCATATTCATTTCATCGAGTTAATCCCTTGTGTATTCAAATCTCACCATTCAATGGAGTTACTTACTGAAGTAAAAGCACCAATTCCTGATTGAATTGCACACAGACAACCCAGTACTCATCAGATTATGTACTTTATACTACATTTTTGCATATCCATTTTTGTTGCATAGCCATAATATTCATTCAGCGCTATGTTTTACCATGTGCCATAGTCCGTGCCAAATAGAGTAACACAGCAAACTGATTTATTTTAAGAAATAAACAAAAGTTTGTTTCGCTAACTTGTTTTCTTTTGTTTTTTTTTGTAAGCTGTCCATATTTCAAAGGAATAATCAAAAAGATCGAACATTTACACATACAATTTATCATTGTATCCCTCCCTTTAAAAATCTTTTTTGCACCTAAGTAGAGTAGATTTTAATTAAAATACCAGATTTATCTTCGTGTTTGAAAGCTGGACCAATGACATCACAAAGTTGAGTAACACTTCCCCAAGTTGTTCAAGCAACCAGTTAAAAATAAAATAATTTCTATTTGGTTAAAGGTATATAGCACATCAGGTTTGAGTTTATTATTTGGCTCTTGACATCTGTCTTGAAGGCTGGGGTGTAGTACAAATCGGTTAGTTATGCCTGTATCCCAGTGTAAAATGTATTCAGTATCTACTCATTTATGGAAGAATAGGTTTATAGTATAATATTTTAGCATCTGCTTTATGTTAGATATTGGCTCAGTGTTCCATTCACAATCACCGTTTGCTGCTCATTGTATGTCATTATGTCTGTTCTACATTTGAAATTGTTTCCATCTCATTTATTGAATCAACATGCTTTAAACCTTTTCTTGACAGACATTGTTGGGACTGCTCGCCCAGATGAGAAGGCCATCATGACCTACGTTTCTAGCTTCTATCACGCCTTTTCAGGAGCCCAGAAGGTATCCCAGGGTTCCAACATCTCTCCAAACAGCACATTTTTCCTGTCTCTAAAGTACAACTCTTTCTCCCTTTTCTCTGTTTTAGCACTGGGATATCCTTCCTTTTGTTTCTTAGGGATGGCGGGTTTTCAGAGTAGCAGCAGAGCACAATTCTTCTTTCTTACAGTACAAACTAGTGATCTTGATCTCTGTAAAGTCGCAACATTGGAGTACATCTTTTACAGCTCTAAATACCAACGGTTCCATCAATCAGCCATGGAGAGGTGCAAAGAAGCTAAATTTCCCCTGCAAACAGATATAGCCCAATATTTATACCAAAACATAAATTGAGATTATTAATGCTCAAAAGAATTCTATCTTACAGTCGATGTTGACTTTGTAGTTTGTTTTGGGGGATTCATAAATAAAGTTCCCAAGCACAAGTGAATTTAAAAGGCATTTCTCACACCCCTTACATTACCCTGGGAAGCAGAAAAGCAGGAGCCCATCTCTTGCAGTCTCCATTGTTACCTTATATCCTACTACAGATCTGTTGTATTGTCCAGTAATGGTGAGATATGTAGAGGTGTTGGGGCTTTGTCTGTAGAATGGCAGCACCTGATGGCATGATGGGGGCACACATCCAATCAGACAGCAGCATTACACTGAAAAGGTAGAATATGGAGCTTGTTTGACTATATCTCAGTAATATTGAGTCCCAATGGGAGATAAATAATCCTTTTAAACTTGAAACACCCTATTTAATTTATATTGTTTGTACAAATACTAGCACAAGAATGTTACCTTTTCAATTGCTCTAGAGAGCCTTACTCCCCCATCAGAATCCCACGTGCTATAATATCTTTGTTAAAGTTGTACATTGCTTTTTCATATTGGGCTTCTTGTAATTTATTGGCTGGGTAAAGAACCACCATTTTTGGGAAATCCCTCCCCACCTCCTGACCAGCTGAATGGTTGGCTTTCTGACAGAATCCAGAGATTTAGAGACCCCCCAGACAGGGGCGAACGGAGGATTGTCGGTTTCCCCCCCGACCCAAAAAAAAAAAAAAAACACCCCCCGCGAGAGCTGCTGTGCATGCGCAGCAGCTCCGTTTCTTCAGCGCTGTCCTATACAGCAGCCGCGGCGCTGTCTAAGAAGCGTGGGCACCAGATAAGACAGTTATCCACTGCAGAATTCTCCACACAGCAGTGCCTAGAGAATTGTGAATTTGTTTGCCAGCAACTTTTGACGTTAAACCTTAACCCTAAGCACCGATAAGCAAAATAAAGTAATGTTTATTTTATTGTTAGCAAACCTAAATGTTTGTAGCTCATTAGATGTATAATATATGGATTTTTTTTTATTTTTTTTACATTTAGGGGCAGATTTAATTCAGAAAATACCTGCGCGAGGTGCCTCCGGAACAGCCGTGAGACAATTCGCGTAGATATTTTACGACAGAAGTAACTCTTGATTTCTGCTTGTGCCCCGTAGAGCAAAAATCTGCGTTACTTTTTACCATTCTGAGGAACATCACGGCCAACTAAGGGGGGTATTCAATTGTTTCTTTTAACGCGCTAAAACAAAAAAACGAGCGCTCGAAAAAAACTTCATATTATACGGTAATTTTGCGCGCGTAAACAGTTAATACGGTACTTACTCGCTGCCAGCGGGCTGAATTTCAGCTCGCTGCTCAGGGAGCTGCGAGATGAAATTTAGCGAGTAATTACCGTATTAACGGTAATATTTTTAGAGCGCTCGTTTTTTTTTGTTTTAGCGCGTTAAAAGAAACAATTGAATACCCCCCTTGGAGTTTTTCAGCTCAGCATCCTCTCCAAATACTTACATGTGATATACACTCACACAGTTTTTAATGTTGTTGTTTCTACCATCCTAGAAGGTTCTTGTAGCAATATGTATTTATTAAGGCTTATGCCATTCATGTGACTGCAGATATATTTAGATTTTGTAAGTACTTTAGTAATAACAAAGATGTCTTTCAAACTGTATCTATTTCTCTCTCAAGCATGAAAGCATTTGAAAATTGAAATTTGTCATGTGTGGTCACTGAACACTGTAGTCTTTAAGTTGACCCGTTGCCTACACACAGTGGAGGTAGTGATTTTGTGTTTTGTCCGCCTGTCTGTTTACTACTAATTAGTCCTACCACCGAGGAATAAAGTGTTGCATGCTGTAGTGATGTCACTTCTTAGTGAATTGATAGAATGAACAGTGGTTATGTCTTTAAAATAGCTACCTCCAATGTGTGCAAGCAATGTGTCCACTTTAAATATCAGTCTCCTAGACGTTCAGCTCTGATTATAATTCATATTTTTTATTGGATGGCCTTGATTTGTATTTGCATTTGCAGCCTATATCGTAGATGGAGTATATAGCATATTGGGCAGAAAGTGGTCTATTGTGCTGTGGAGTTTATACTACATTACCCATGTTCTACTTTTCAGCTAAGAGATTATAGCATACAGTTTTCTGTAAGGGCCTATCTATGTAATAATGATGTATGATTACATGCATTCATGCTCCCATTACACACTGTAATACATAGCAAATAGTTACTGTGTTACCAGTCGGTTTTCCATGCCCATTGAGATACGTCAATCATTATTTTCAGTCTCATTTGCTTATGTCGAACTCTAGTCTGGTTGTTCCTGGAATTTGTTTTATGGTCTTTTTGTTTTCTGCGTATATGTCATTGTCCTCTTTACATATGTACAATGGAACAATGGTGAATGTTGTATTGTATAAAATGGCACACACACAAAGGAAACTATAACCAAAATAGGTTATGAGTTATTAAAGACACAGCATACTAAAACGTACCTAGGGGTTTTTTTGTGCTTCGTACAGGAAATATATATATAGAGATATATTATATCAGACAAAGTTATGTTATCTCTTGTTATAGAATGCAAACAAATGTAGGGAGTTTTGTCTGCCACACTTTTGACTGCTCTGTCATATTTTCATAGCACTAGTTCAGGCCATGCCCAGAGGGACATTATAGCATAACCTCATGACATCAGTCATGCTCCTGTCACTAGGCCAGGCCCCAAACCTCTGTGTTGGGAGATGATTATCACACGCTAGGCTAGCCTAGGTTGTGTACTATTGAACACCATGAAGCTGTAAGATTCCCCTGTAAGATGGGAAGAGGGCATCAGCTGTGATAGTGCTGGAGCATTTTCCATGTGATGAGAACACCATTTTTTAATGTTTCCCATTATAAGAGTTTAAGTACACTATGCTTTACTTACTGGAGAAGTGGCATTCCATAAGACCCTTGTCACACAGCCATTAGGTTGATTGATGGTTTTGGCTGATGAAAAGAGGATTATGGTACAGTGACAAAAACAATGGCTCTATCCTAGCAGAGGTTTGCTTGAAAGAACCTTTGCAGACAGCAGATAAAATCCTTGAACATGACAATGTTTATGCGTGCATGATTCATTAGGCACAGTAAACAAAAAGGGACAATCAAAGCAAATGGAATTTATATCCTGTCTCCTCTTTTATTGACACCCTCTGCAATGCCTATGTTTCTGTAGGTACTTCACTAGTTTAAAAAAAAAAAAAAAAGCTTAAATTAATATGTTTGTGCCTTTCACATATTTGTGTTGTTCCTAACTTTACTGCCTTCAACCTCACTTTTTCCTTCTGCTCTTTTATCTCGTAATTGAATGCTAGCCCCAGGTTCTTATATTCAGTCTACAGGTTGTTATAACTATACCCACTTTAGACTAGTTTATGCTGGCTGCACACTCTGTAATATCGGGCAATAGGCCCAGTATTGCAACGTCTGTGGTCCTATCCCCCATAATCCAGTTAAAGCTATCTCGTTAAAATCAGACATGTTGGTAAATGCAGTCGGATGAGGGCTGCACATGACCTATGTTGGTATATTTGTGCAATTATTGCACTTGCAGGCCTCTGGTGCTGGAGGAGATCTGGTTACTTGACTCGAGCGCCTGAGCGGGCGGACTTGTCCAATTTGGCCACTTGCATGTGTGGCTGAAACTGACTGTAATCCTGGTGCTAGGCTCCTGCAGCAGAATGATAATGTGCAGCTGACATCACACATAGGTATACAGAGGGAGCAATAGGTGTGAACACCCTAATAAAAGGCACGTAACAAAATGCAGCAAAAAAAAAAGTCCCAGTACAGCAGAGGTGAGAAGACATAATGAACGTTTTATTTATTTTGAGGTTTTAAACACAATAGTAAAGTTTTTCTGCATGGACTTGACAGAAATAATGCATAAGCTTGCAGTTCTCCATCCACATTGACCTGTAGGGACCAGAGAAATGCACATTGCCTAATTAAACTAATTCATCTTACTTTGTGACAGTGTTTATGCAAAGTAAGACACCATACATATATTACACACAAATATATTCAGCTTGCATGAGAATTATAAAATAAATTATGGGATTTCCACCACAGCATATAATATATATATATATATATATATATATATATATATATATATATATATATATATATATATATATATATATATATATATATATATATATAATGTATATGTAAAACCTCTTTCTGGAGGTTATTTTACTCAATGGGTGAGGAGAAAATAGAAGAGAACAATGTTTTGGCTGCTCCTCTCTCTTTGTCAGTGTCCTGTTACACAGTAAGAATCTTCAGTTCTTCTGGTTATTCCTGCAGTGCATGCTGGGAGCCATTTTCTTTATTTTTGACCCTGCTCTCCCCATTTCATGTGACTGTTCTTACACTATGCTCTCTGCTTCTCTTTATACTTTCAAACCTTTTCTTTTCCTTTCCTGTACAGATATTATAGGGACGCTAAGGCCGGATATGAAGGCTTTAATGACCTATGTGTCATGTTATTACCACGCCTTCTCAGGTGCTCAGAAGGTGAGATATAACGCATAATAAAACTTCCTCTGCACAAATTTGCATCCTCAAAAAAAGACCTTATGTCGTGTCTCATTGAGCGAATGGCGAGGTGCACATGTGCACTCTACATCATTGTTCACTTGCCATTTAAGTGTTAAACCCTCTGTGTGTCACTCACCCGTTCATTGATGTATCCTTCAACCAAATAGTGTAACATAGAGACATCCACTGCCGCTGTTCTTGTATAGCAGAGGTAGACAGTCGGCGGCTCTCCATTTTCTGTATAGCTACTGTCCCAGCATGCCCTGTTTTTCCCACTGTTTAATTTTTGTGTATTCAACCTGTGTTGAAAAGCCTATATAATACAGAGCTGTTACCTAATCATTCTATTCACAGACCATTTCATAAAAATAATCCTGTCAGATCATGCTGGGACAAGTAGTTCTGCAACAGTCAAGGGTTAAGCCTGATCTATAGGATAAAAATGTGACTTGGCTTCAATTTGTGCAGCTGTGTTTATGGTACTATACCTCAGATATTCACTTACCCTGAGGTAAAAAGCACTGCTCTGACCAATTCCTTTGCTCCCTTTGTTGAAACCACTTTTGAAATAGAAGAAGAAAAAATTATTCCTGATAACAATGACCTGTGCTGAGTTACCTAGAACGTATAGTATTTTAGAGCAGTGGTCACCTCAACTGGCCATGAAGATGAACGGCTTTCCCTCGTCCTGATTTTAGATTAACGACACAGCTCAATATCCATAGCTAACCTATTGCAGAATAGATCCCTCAATCCCTCCCCAGCAAAGTGAAAATATAAAACCATATTCAAATGGATGTTTAATAGTATATTGTAAAGGGAAACTCCAGCTATTGCCCACCACTCCCCTCAAAACTAGCACATCTGTGGGTGTTCCATGTCATGCAGTTCTGGAGCACTCGTACCCACCAGCCCTGCAGAACTTCTTGTCCCCCACATCGCAGCTGGAGCAGTTCAAATTCATAGTTCTGTCTAGTCAGTGCCTGGGTCGGAAACCGATACAGCTCTGATTCAATACCCCCCTTCTCCTGGATGCGGGGTAAAAACTCCAGCAGTGCTGAGCGATACATTATTTTATTGCAGTCAAATTTGCAAACAAAATGTGAATTTTGTTGTTTTCAAAAAATATATATATTTTTGTAAATTTGTCTGAAGAAAATATTATTATTTATCTTTAGTTTTTAACCCTTACATTTAAATCACCATTTTTAATCCTGAATTTGGCAGCTTTTACAGAAAAGATTAAAAAACAAAACAGACAGTGATTATTCTTGCTAATATACACTTTTACACCTCTTAAAAAAAGTTGGTGGGAACCAGCTCAGTTTGTCTGCAGTGGGACTTTGTTAAGGATTGAGGAGGGGGCCTGACAGTTTAATTTATTTTATTATTCTTACTGGAGCTTTCCCATTCATTTCAGTGGTGTTTCTACATGTACCTCATTACATATCTGCATGCATCTTCTCATGCTGCTTTTCCATACTTTCATTGAATAGCCGTGTGTTTAAATTGATAGTTTCCAGGCAGCTGCAGGGACTTTGCTCTGTGTGGAGGAGGCAGAAGGCAACACACTTTTTTTTTTTTTTTTTCCACCCTTCTCTCACGCTAGCTCACAGTAACCGTATAATGTCTAGATAATGTGAAATGTGTGCGTTAGCCACCAGTGTATTCAGATAGTTTAGAAAATCAGTGTGTTGTAGTCTGTCTGCTATCATTCTTACACAGTTTGTATTCCTTGTTATGTCATAATGATGTTCCTGCATGTGTTACATTTTGTCCAGGAGAGATTTGTGCACAGAACACGTACTATAAATAATAAGGACTATATTACTGAACATGCATGTACGCCAATACATACGTGGAGCCTGAAAGTACCGCCAGTAGAGTATCTTAAAGTGGCTTCAGAATGTAATAACAGAATAGGATTGTTGGGTTTTTTCCCCCATATTTCTGGCTAATTAGATATTTTGTGGAAGATAAGGTTAGAGGAGAGGAAATTTCACAACCAGCAAAGGAAGGGGTTCTTTACAGTAAGGGCAGTCAAGATATGGAATTCATTGCCAGGGAAGGTTGTGATGGCAGATTCAATAGATATGTTTAAGAAAGGGTTAGACAAATTTTTAGCGGAAAGGTGTATCCAGGGATACGACCGTTAATTTAAAATAAAGGATAGTAGTGGATATAGGGTAAAAATTGGATTGCAATATTGAGTCTGGGGGGATTTTCAAAATTGAAACAGATGGGCGGTTGCCTACTCTGGATTAATTTCAAATATAAGTGCAGGATCGCAGGAGATCCAAAATAGGTTGAACTTGATGGACTGGTGTCTTTTTTTCAACCTCATCAACTATGTTACTATGTATAACCATGAGGGCATATGTGTTCTCCTGCTGTATGTAAAATAGTTATAAGAAGAAGAAGAAAGTATAATAATAGTGAGACAGAAACACGTATTCTTATTTCTGTAGAGAACAAAATGAGTGCTCTCACACATGATTCTATTTTCATGTTCTGGTTAGGTTTGTAAATGGCTGAAAGGTTACTAGAGGAACTAGCTATGACTAGTGACAGACTTGTTTTTGCTTATTTAATAAATAAAAATGCACATTTTCTAAACCGCTAATAGGCAGAATAGCAAATGCGCAGTTAATGGTCTAACCAACACACTGCAGTGTGACTCTGTTAGATCTCCCTCTGAGAGAAATGGCCATACATATGCAATGGATTCAGATATAGCTAGATCTAACTTTACATGGGTTTTTGCAGCAGATGGAAGCTTGATGAGCATTAATTAGCCTTCTGCGTTAACTCACAACAGAAATCTCTCAAGGCTATTGGGAGAAAAAGCCACAAGATAACTTTCTGCAGAACAGGAAGTTATGGCCATAGAGGGAAGTTTTTTCCCCCCATCCAGTGTATGCAGTTTTAAATTGAACATTTTTCTTATAACTAAAAATACTGTCAGGTGGTTGAGGCTAATACAGTAGAGCAATTTAAACATGCTTGGGATAGACATATGGATATCTTTACACAGAATAAAGGACCAAATAGGATTTGAGGTTACGGTAGGTTAAACAATGGGCAGACTAGATGGGCCATGCGGTTCTTATATGCCATCAAATTCTATGTTTCTAAGTGTGTGTGTAAATGTAATAAGTCAGTAATGTTGTCACGTGTGTAGTGTGTATATAAAGGGGTAGATTAAATTCCCCGCTCACAGAGCTGCGAGCATAAATCAGCGGAGAATTTACCATAGTAATGGTAATAATGCACAGCTATTATTGTAGTAACGGTAATTGTGCGTGGGCCGAGTGGATCTAAAGAACACGGGGAATTGAATCTACCCCAAAGTGACAGTGTCATCTGCATGCAATCATTTTGTGTGCTGAAACAGTATTGAGAATGCAGCCTATCAATGCACTAGGAACTGGTGACATTGCTGTGGGAGTTTGTGTGAAACAATATTTATGAGAATACAGCTTAGCGAATAGTTAGGCCAGCTCACAAAATGACTGTCTCCAGTAAGGGCTATTTCCAAATGTGCAGTCTTTTGTGACACCAATGGTTGCTTTTGCGCAACCATGACCAATTTTACAGGTAAGCACATAAATTTGCAGGTTAAGATGGTATGAAGAAGGGAGATGGGCGCATGGGTGCATGTAAGGTGTGGATTAGACGCTCAAGTACGACTAGTTTTGCACTCAAGTGGAAACGTAGTGCTCCACAGCGCCGTACACTAGGGAAAACGGTACATACATAAAACAGGGACATACAAGGTAGACAAACGCAGACATGAAAACAAAGGGTATGAAGGACCCTGCTCATCAGAGAGGTTACATTCTAAGTGGAAGAGGGCACAGATGAAACAAGAGGAACAAATGTAGCTCAGAGTGGAGATTGAGATAGTTGTGAGGGTGCATTCATGGGGATAGGGTCACCTCTAAAATAGAGATGAATTTTCAAAGAGCGTCTAAAGATTTGAAGACTGTGGGAAAGTCTGATTTGAGCGTGGGGAGCAGCACGGGAGAAGTCTTGTAGGCGGGAGTGAGAGGTGGTTACCAGAGACGAAACAAGGCGCAGGTCAGAGGTAGATCTAAAAGAGTGGGCGGGAGAGTATTTTGATATGAGATTTGAGATGTATGCAGGGGTAGTTGTTGAGGGCTTTGTAGGTAAGGGTGAGTAATTTGAATTTGATTCTGGAGGACACAGGGAGCCAGTAGGGATTTGAGAAGTGTTTTTTGCATTTGCAAAATTATGTGAATTTACAAATTTTATGTGAGAGGATTATTTAAATGAGCTAACAGAGGTGTATTTAGGGGTGTGTTCCCCATTTTTCGGATAAATGTACAGCCTCTTTGTCTCTGCGTAAAAGACTTGATTTCTCCGGCTAATGGGAGGTACAAAGCACACAACCTTCTCCCTGTACCTTCAGTGGGATGCATTTTGCACATTGAAATTGCACTTTTTAGAAAGAGCTTTTCTAGGTGCACTTTGACCACTGTAATACATACATGCCCACTCTTTTTTGCTGTAGTGAGGCAAAGTGCGACTGAGGGGCTGGCGCTGCGAGTCATGTTATTGTGGCAATTGGCCGCAAATTGCGTCATGGAAGTCCCCATCCTGCCCACTCCACTAGCAAGTGAGCAGGATGCGGGAGAATGGGCGCTCTCCTGGGAGTCTCCTGGAAATTCCGGGACAGTTGGCGAATATGATGTAATAAGATTTTTCAAATTTAATACCTAAATGATAGCCAAGCTGAGCAGTATTTTAGGAGAAGCAGTGAAAAGTTGAAAATAATGAAGGTGGTGATCCTAAAGTGGAACTAGGTTGGACATTGTCGTGACATTTTAACTGTTACCACTATGCCTGTTTTCTAGAATAGCCACAAACTCGAAAAATGTACACGCAGAAGACTATAAAGGGCAGTCATCTTAAAATATAATTAGCTGTATTTGTGCAAATAACTTTAAAAATTACCCTTATTGTGTGTCGATGACAAAATACGCTATAGACTATTTTTCTGTGAAACTTGGAGAAAGAATATACTGGGAAAGAACCATGTTTTAATTAAAAAAGTAAATGTACAGACATGTACAAAGTTACAACATTTATGTTCATGTAGGTGAAATGATCATTGCCGTATCATCCAGGATATCTTGCAATAGTTTTCATAGCAAAACATGGTTAGGAAAATGAATGGTATTATTAATCATCGTTCAGTTATTCAAATAGAATGACTTTTCCTGATAAAGCTTACATACCTTTTCTCATGCTGCTTACAGGCTGTTGGTCATCTCTGTACTTCTCTAACTACTTCTGAGTGTTAAAGGTATAGGATCAGTCCCTGCAGATTTGTGTATCCTAATTGTTGTCTAACTTTGCATGGGTTTGGAAAATACTTATACAGAAAAAGTTGAGTGATTTATAATAATAAAATAGTAACCTTTATTATTAAACACCTCCAGTGTGTTTTGGCGATTTCTAACTGGTTTGCTATGTTTCGGTTGAATTGGAATAACACTTTTGCCTGTCCTAATTTCCTAATTTTGTGAGCATTCTATTAGAAGGAGTGTAGATGTCAGGCTGAAGAATCACACTGTTTAATATAAGAAAATGATGCATATTATTGCCCTAGACCACTGTATGCTTAATCAAAATATTTAGTAGGATTTTCAAACCTGTGCTTCCCTTTTCACACATTTAATATGGCCAAGTCTGAAATTATTTTCAGCCTATACCAGCTGCCTTGAGATCTGTAAAACAATGTAAGTTTCCTGTAGCATTAAAATTAATTGCATGGAAGTTGGAATGCAAGCTCCAATGGAGCATAGACTGATGTCAATGATTATATTCTCAGTACAGCGCTGCATAATATGATAGGCGCTATATAAATACCCAATAATAGCATAAAAAGCATTGTTTTCGTCTGAGATTGTCATGCTTACCTTTATTAATAATAACTAAATTAAAGCTTTATGGCTTGAAAATTGCTAGAAAGTGTGGAATCTGGAACAAGGTCTGCTGTGAGATCGTCATTCATATATAACCTATTTGTTTCCCCCTCTCCCATGCAGGCGGAGACTGCAGCCAATCGGATCTGCAAAGTTCTAGCTGTCAATCAGGAGAATGAGCAACTTATGGAAGACTATGAAAAACTGGCGAGTGATGTACGTGTAGCAACAAAAGACAGAAAAAGGTTAACTCTTTTAGTGTCAGAGGGCTTGGCTGAATACTGTAACCCCGTAACCTATTGCTAGTGTATTGAACTCTCTTGTAATGCTAAAAAGGGGACCTGTACTTAGGTTATTGAGAGATTTCACATGTCAATAAATCGCCAACTCCCGAACGTAAAATAATACATCAGAATTATACCATTCCGTACAAATCTTTCTGTATGATATTATAATACATTTTTACATTTTAAGTTTGGTTAATTTAAAATAATATAAATTATATTTAATTTGAGAATTCATAGGACAATTTGACTACCCCCCCCCCCCAAATGTGGGAAGTTTAAAAGCAGAAATGAGATAACTTAAGTAACACGTTACATAATAGCGAACAGAGCAGTGTCCCTATAACAATACAAACAATATTAAAATATCACATAGGACTTTTGTATCTACTAAGCGGTAAGTAATAGATATTTTTCTGCCGGCTTTTTAAAAAAGGACGATCGATATTGGCTGATGTAAACAAATGCATTTCATGCCATTTAAAAACAGATCTGTATAATAGTTGATATCTGATTTGTGTTTGTGTTCTGCTAGCTGTTAGAATGGATCCGACGGACTATCCCCTGGCTAGAGAACCGCGCACCGGAGAACACTATGCAAGCCATGCAGCAAAAGCTGGAGGACTTCAGAGACTATAGGCGTCTACACAAGCCCCCTAAGGTCCAAGAGAAGTGTCAACTAGAAATCAACTTTAATACTCTTCAAACTAAACTAAGACTTAGCAACCGGCCAGCATTCATGCCATCCGAGGGGAAGATGGTCTCGGTAAGCATGGACATGTTAAGGAATTTCGTTAAATAAAAAGAATGTAGATAATCTTGTGTTACATACACATACGTGAGGGTATAATGTGTCTGGCAACTTGTGGCTCTTTTTCTGTTACCATTGAGTGTCTCCTAATAATATTGGATAATAGCGTGAAGTGAAAATCTAAATTAAGGGGCAGATTTAATTCAGAGTGAGGAGCAGCCAGACATCACCGCGATGTCCGGCTGCGCAAGTTTCCGCTTTTTGTGGTAAAGAATCCCCATGACCTTTATAGGGAGCGAGGAAAAATGAGTACGGATTTCTTCCAAATATCGCCTTGGTGCGTCTCCGCGGACTGAGACACATCGCACTGAATTGACTCTTCCCCCTAAGATTTATAGGTAACTTCAATATGATAAAAATAGTTTGGAGAAAATTGTTACTGAAAAAATATAAGAATAATTATATTCGTTTATTATAAAATATTTATATTTGCACTGGATTGCTCTGTACAACTGTTTTTATGGTATATACTTGCAAAAATATTGTTATAGGTACTGCAACTAATCAGTATAACATAGTATGCAGAACACATTTTGCATGCAGAGACAGACATCAGGTAGTTCCTCTGCAGGCGGTAGCATGTTATAGCTCAGTCGCTATATTCAAAGTGTCCTCTTTACTAATTCACTGTGTGTCTAGTGTAAACAAATGGCAAGGAATAAACATTCTGGAAGCTGTCCTCACTGTGCTATATACATTAAATCTGCTCGTATATTACTAGAACATTCCTTCTCAATGGAAAGCCCATATTTAGTCTAACAATCCTTCTGCTTTCCCTTTTACAAGACTAGTTCCCCCTCTGTTTCCTCCTCTTCCAGGCAGTAATTGTAATTCTATGGGCATCTATTTCAGTGTTGGTAGTGAACTTCCAACTTGTAAGAAATGTTTAGATATGGGCTTGTCGGCTTAATTTGTGTTCAAGGCAGTCCTGATTAATGACCTGTGGTTAACCATCCTAAGCGACAAGGAATTTGACTGGTTTTACCAACAGTGTATAATCTGCAAGAGCATGTAATATCTTCTGCTATACATGCTAATCTATGTTTATGGGTACATCTTTCCCATATGCCGATGTTAGGATCTGTCATCATATGTCTGCATGGAACACCGTTCGGACATTTAGAACATCCAGGTTTTAAATTGGCAATCCCACTCTATTGAGAATGTGGCTCTTGGATGCCAGTTTTCACTTCTATATCTTAGTGATTTCCCTTTTATATAAGTCATCACTGGTAACTGGGAGTTGCAAACAGTGGTTTTAGATCACTTATATGTATTAAGCATTTTTTATATTCTTCATATGATTACTATCAACAGTGTAGTTTGTGGGGCAAAACATTTTTGACTTGTTATTCGTTTTAGGTTGAAGAGGTCTGCTTGTGTAACTTCTACTCTTATATACATAGGCTTATCGATCAATTGCTTTTTCTAGCCCAGCTGTAGGACTCTATTTTCAACATCATCCAGATGTTGTGCTGCAGTGGCTGGATTAGTATGCAGGATATTGTGTAGAAATTGGGCGTAAGAAATACCTCCGACTATCAGGGGGTGGGAGCTATCGGCCTTTAGAACTACATTTAGTGGATTTGTGACAGATTTTACTGTCTACCCCGTCATGGTTTTGAAGATACATAAATCAAGAATACTGATTGATAGTCAGGTACCAGAGTCAATTTGATTGTGGATGTTAAGGCTTTGAATTTATTTACAAAAGATACCAACTGTCATCTGTCCAAATCAAATGTCATCGAAGTAGAAAAGGTAGGTATTGTATGAAATTTGGCACGCTCAAACATGTACATGTAGAGATTGGCGAATGTTTGTGCCATAGTTCACCTCCTGTCGATCCTGCAATCTGTAAAAAGGAATGTGTTTTAAAATCTGAAATAATTGCGCAAGTTCTGGGTAGAAAATTAAAGGAAAGTTAATTATGTCTGTTCGCTATACGATGTTGGCACACTGACCTGATCCTTTCATGAATTCAGATGAAACGTTACTATTTATCTGCCTGTTTAGAGATCATTCTAACTATTTGTTCCTGAAATGCTTCCTATCCACTTATTTTTTCTTTTGCAGCGCCTGCTACTTGCTGGCTGCCCTTAGTTCAGGGACATTGTTCTGTAGCTACAAGATTGATAGTGTCTCTCAATTGCCTTACCCAGGATATAAACAAAGCATGGGGAGGCCTGGAGGGAGCAGAGAAGGGCTATGAGGAGTGGCTGCTGAATGAGATCCGGAGGTTGGAAAGACTAGACCACTTGGCTGAAAAGTTTCGTCAAAAAGCTTCTATTCATGAAGCCTGGACTGATGGTAATATGATCACACACATGCTCTGCCAGGGCTGTCCTGCCACTAGTTCTCAGTGCTCTGGATTCACTTAGTTTCAACGTTTGGATGAGATGGTGAAACAACAATACCACATAGGAGTATATAACCTGACATTCTAGTAAACTGTTGGAAAAACACATCTGAAAATTGTGCTGACATGTAGACAAACTAGTGTAAGGTAGATATGTTGGCTGACTATGAATTCTGTATTGAGGTCATTTGGGTTATGTCCTGTTTTATTTATATCAAAAAGGATTAATGCACTTAATTTCTTTTTTGTCCCTTGATCACAATAGTTCATAAAGCATCTATTTCTAGCTTATAAATCCAAGTAATATAACAATGATAATGGCCTGCTTGACTCTTGCCATTCTTTGTAAGTTGACTTAAAAAAAATAAGTTTTCTCTGCCCATTACTGAAAAGGAGACTCTTCAGTCTTTGTTGTGTATAGAATTCCCTTTAAATTAAATTGATGCCAAGATAGTATGCTGGTTTTTTAATTTATGTTTATTTTAAAGAGTGATAACACCAAGTAATGCAACATTATAGTTTGTTGTTTTCCCTGTATGCTAATCAATCAGATCTTTGTCCAGTTTAACGGACCAAATTAGAGCACTCCAGGCACTTGGGCCACATTACATGATGGCCTTTTTAGAGCCATCCGCCATTGACAGCATCAACTGACAGATCATAGTCCTGATTGGTGGACTAGATTTTGTGGCCGGTCCAATGCACAGCTTGTCGCTTTTGATCAGGTGATGATCAGGATTGCTGGTTGTTTTGTCCCTATGGGAGTAGCTTTAGGGGTATATTTACTAATCTGTGGGTTTGAAAAAGTGGAGATGTTGCCTAAAGCAACCAATCAGATTCTGGTAATCATTTCTTTAGTGTATTCTACAAAATGACAGGTAGAATGTGATTGGTTGCTATAGGCAATATGTCCACTTTTTCAAACCTGCAGTTTAATATATATACCTCTTAGGCTAAACTTTTACTCACTTAATACCTGCATCTGAACTGCGTTGTTCTTGCAGCTAATCCTTATATGTATTTTATTATTTTAAATTGGATGTAAACATACTTTTTATACAGGCAATGTGAGTTATTTACTAGCAAACTGAAAATGTGCAACAACCAATAATCAATCGACTTTCATGGATATAATGGAAATTAGACATTTAAAAGCCAATGACTGATTTATTACTTTGCGTCATTAAACATTTGCACTCTTAGTAAAAGACCCAAATAATATGTTTTATTTTTTTGTGGTATTGGTGTTTGTTACACAGTAGTTGGGTTGTTGTAATTAGATATTGGTGAAATATGCTCGCTCTCATTGTTTTCTTCCTGTATACTTCCCTTCCTCACCAGGGAAAGAGAGCATGCTGCAGAAGAAGGACTATGAAACGGCAAGTCTGTCCGAGATTAAGGCTTTGCTGAAGAAACACGAGGCCTTTGAAAGTGATTTGGCTGCTCATCAGGACCGGGTAGAACAGATTGCAGCCATTGCCCAGGAACTGAAGTATGTCTGACACAAGCTCTATTATTATGTCTTTTTTTTTTTTTGGAGATTTTTAGAAAGGTCTCCATCAGGTAAAACTAAAACCATAGACTAGAAAGAAAAACCACAGCTGCCCTATCCTGGAACAATACAAGCCTTCTATTAAGTGCACATTACAGCAGACGCCTAAGTAAAAAAATGGCAAGTACCCCACTACCCTCACCACCCACATAGGGCTGCAGACCATGGTTGGAGCAGAGACTGGGTGAGATTATAAATTTTGATAACTACTGTGCACTATCTATTGTTGACAATAGAGATTGGACAAACCATTTTGGCACTACAGCAAAGCATCAGCACATACTAGTAGACCAGACTCGGGATGCATTATAACAATGGAAGATAACAAAGTGCTTTCCTTTACAACCAGACAGCCTGCAGCCTAGAATGTTACCTTCTCTGCCTGGCCTGGCCTGCACTGTAGCTTACAGACCGTCTTAGCACAGGATCCTTATATGCTGTAAAGTTCCTCTTTGTCATTGCTACCAGCTGAGACAACAATGGAATGGTGAAGCATGTTCATCATCAACATTTTCATCATCAACATTTATTTATATAACGCCAGCAAATTCCGTAGCGCTTTACAATTGGGAACAAACACTGATAAGACAATACTGGATAATACATACAGACAGAGAGGTAATATCTCATTGTTGATTGTTACAACAATCTTTACATTTCGAATGATGATCCCGCCTAATTTACTACCAAATACGTGGGTCAAAGTTTACAGCTTGACTTAACTGTTACCAGCACCAGAGAATTGTTGGTAGAGGCCTTTGTTCAACCAAAGAATAAGATAGTACAGAGATTTAAGCAAATTTGTGCCTAATCAAATCCAACAGCTGCCATGTGTTATGAAACAAAACTGCTTTAACTGCTTGGTAACCACCTGCAGTAGATTCCCAGTCAGATTCCGAGTTGATCGCTGTATGACTCCCGTGTGCAACACCCTAATTGAAACTGAGTTCTTACTGAAAGCTGAAGGGTACCATGAGGGCGCAGGGATAATTATTTAGTTCTTGCCCCTCTGATCGGCAGCGAACTGTGTGCAAAGTGAATGCAGTGTGCCGAATGCTACAGTGCAAAGCATATTGATGGTTGAGTGAATGTCGAGTAAAGTGATGGGAATTTCTGCCATTAAAATTATTAGACTCAGTGTTAACCAAATCTAATAGCACCAGATGTAATAATGTTTGGGTGCAGGATAGAAATAGTAAACTCTCTCCTGTATGGAGTCCACCCAAAGAGTAAAAACAAACTTTACAAGTAATTAAATAAAAAATACTTTCTTGCTTCCCTAACCCTCTTCCATGCAAGACTCGTGTGTATTCTGTAAAGCAGGCCTGTCCAACCTGCGGCCCTCCAGGTGTTGTGAAACTACAAGCCCCAGCATGCTTTGCTGGTAGACAACCAGTTGATAGCTGGAAGGGCATGCTGGGACTTGTAGTTTCACAACATCTGGAGGGCCGCAGGTTGGACAGGCCTGCTATAAAGTGTAATACACCTGTACAATCAACTGTCATATTCCTGGACCCTTTAACTATCTTAGAACATGTATAAAGTACTGTTTTTTGGAATCGCTATATTCAGAAGAACTAGATGACTACATTTTGGTGTAAGTTTTGAGTTGCACTATGTTCTTTATTTTATAATGTTCAGTTATTGTAGTTTATGTATAAAAGGTACATAAAACAAAAATTGTCCCAGGCACTTATGTAGATGAGACCTACATTTATTAAGCCATATCTGTTCCAAATATGGCTGCTTCCCTAAACTATATGCGGATCTGTGCTGCAAAGGGAAGTAGCCAGGAACTGTATACCTGGCAGCTAGATATTATTATGTACAAGAATGGAGTATCTGTTAAGAGCTACATATGCTTATTAAATAAATAGTTCAGAACTTATCTAGTTTGTACATCTAAAATACACTACAAAGTATATACATAACTTGGGGTAGTTGGAGAAAGATTAATCCACTAGAAAGGTTGGTAAACTGCTGAATGGTTTCGAAGTTCAAAAAGGTACCTGTGACGTTTTATATTGATACAATTTTATAGGTCAGCACGTTACTTAATGGCTGGAACAAGATTTCTGTACATATGCTGTGTATGTAAATATGCAGAGAAGTGTATTTGTTAAACACATTTGAGAACATATATAAAAACTAGTGTAGAAGATAAAGTTGCTGTAACCCATAACAATTAAGAAGACTTTCTATACTAGACTAGAAAAACAGAATGTGATTGTTTACTATGGGCCATAGGTTTATTTTCTGTGCACTAGTTGTCATACATGCCCCTGAACCTGTTATTGAAGAAGGATAATGCAAGACTAATAATAAATGTAAAAACTATGCATAGATTTGGATATATAGGCTGCACAATTTTTGTTCTTGCCTCATAGCATTCTTTGATGAAAAGTATCTGAATGGAAAAGTCAATAAACCATCCTAGTGATTTATGTAGATTGACAGCTTCCTTGTAATAGGACTGGTGCGGTTTATTGAGGCCATATGTGACATTACAGAATCTCAGTGCTCACTGGACCTCTCCTTTCTGTGTCTCCATGTAGTGAGCTGGATTACTATGACTCTCCCAGTGTGAATGCCAGGTGCCAAAGAATCTGTGAGCAGTGGGATAATCTTGGTGCCCTCACCCAGAAGCGTAGAGAGGCTTTGGAGGTATGAAATCGCTCTCTTGCTAATGGTCGGGCCAGTTTCCAGGCTGCAAGGCAGTGCAGTAAATTAATCTGTTTTATTTTAGAACAAAATAATCCTGTTGTAATGTTGCAATATTTGTAAATAATAAGGCATATATTTAATCCATCTTTTGATTTGTACAAATACCAAATAATTCTGACAAATACAAAACTGAATTGGAACCCTAATTAGCATATGAAAATAACACACTACAATTGCAGTAAACTTTGGATTCATACTGTATTTGAATCTTGCTAAAAGTCTTTAGAATTGAGAAAAGTACAAAAAAGCCCTGAATTCTGAGCCTCCCTAGTGTATATCTGTATACATTACCTACATTAAGGCAAATCTAAAGTAGATGTAAAGAGCTAACTTTTCCAGTTCTTCTTTTGCACAGAATACATTTTTGGCACCTACATGATTGATGGTTTGATAGAAAGTTTAGACAAGTCTGTGGTTTAGCAACAACGTGTGTGTGCAGAGCAAACACATGATCACCACATACAGCCACATGCTCGCCACTGTTAAACATATACTCCCTGTATATAGCTCTATGCACTACATTACAGCCTCATGCCCAACACAGACCTGTGCTGTTGATAAGGCTGTGATGATGGGTATAACAGCCTCACACATTTACCACAGGCCTTTGCCCAGATTAACAACCTTATGCCCATTACATCCTTGTGCCCACCATATGGTCGGGATCATTAACCACTGGCAACAATAAGTATCCTTGTACCAACATCGGCAGCCTCATTCCTTACATTATAGTCCTGTGCCTGAAGAGTTTTATGCCCAGCTCATATAGCACTGCAAATATTACCATACACACGGCAGCCATAGATGAAATCTGAGACAACAACTTGCATCAAATAATTGTATCAGGTACATAAAATACTACTTCTCTAAGGCCTGAAACATGTGGTATCCTGTGTACACGGTAATACATTTATTTGACACTAGTTTTCTCCTTGAAATTTCTTCTATTTATGTTTACTTGCTTGATAATTATGTCCATTTCAGAGCTGAGATGCCAGCACCTCTCTTGTTTATAGCGAGTTTAAGCATTGCCCATTCATTCACACTCATACCCACTATCTAGAGCTTTAGACCCCTGCCCACAAAAACAGCTCTTTATCTCCCTCCTTTACCCCTCATGATCTTTATCCCTCCCTTTCTGGTGATTAGTGCTCGTTACATTAGATGCTCCATCTGTAGACTCCTAGAACATAATAATCTGTTGCTCGCCACATCCATGTGCTGGGCTGTAATCATGTTACTACTCATCCCATTAAGATTGTATCTCTGGATAATTCACCGCAATCTGATACATTACACACTCCCTTCTTATGGACATTATGAGGCATTTAAGGATTGAGATTGTAGCATAAGCAGATAAGTGGATATATAAGTTTGTTTGCAAAATGCAGTAACCATATTTGATGACTCGCAAACATACAGAATTGAAATGAACACCTAGATATTATGCTGTATAAGTACACATGGAAGCCGACTCACCTGCAAGGGAAACTGTATTGTATAGCTGTGTTTATTTAGCCTTTTGTCCCTTATATCGGGTTTGTGTTGACTCTATATAGAGCTTTCATTATTTTGTGAGGATGGTAAATTTGTCTTGAGACTTTATTAATGACTGCAGTTGTTCACTGGTGGACAGGTTGGATTTCAGTTTTACTTCATTCAGAATGGTCCTTACCTTTGTTTTATAGTGAGATTTATTTTCAATTGACAGATCACCCATTTAGTTCTTGGCAAGGCCATTTATCAAAGTAAATACCGTGCAGGTGGTAAAGTTTTCTTGTTGCGTAAGGCTTATACAGAGAAGCATCATTTAAACATGTTTATCCTGTATCCTAGTAAAAATGTGTGAATACAGATGCAGTTTTGGCCCATTTTTCATTTGACATTAGTGGTTGGAAAATTGCTGTCCCACATCCGTGTACACTCACTTTAAAGGGATGCAGGCTTAATGTATTTAAATTATACTCTTCGCCATAAGTCCTTATAGTGACATCTACGATTTTACCCGCAGGATTGGACATCCATTGGTATCCAGCTATTTCTGAACTTTCATTGGGTGGCAGAACATTTTGTGTGAAATTTAGTGTACCCTGTAACCCAAAGCCAATACATACAATTATGATCTAATTACAATAAATCATACTCATTCACCTAAACCTATGTATAGTTTGATACATAATCTTTTTATGTATATTCAGTGTGCAATAAACCGAGCAGCTTGAAGTTTAATTTGTTCTTTATATAACTGTTGTACTGTTTGTTAATCAAATAGAGAACAGAGAAGTTGTTGGAAACCATTGATCAACTTTATCTGGAATATGCCAAGAGAGCCGCACCATTCAACAACTGGATGGAAGGAGCCATGGAGGACCTGCAGGATACCTTCATTGTTCACACCATTGAGGAGATCCAGGTATTGCTAGAATTTCCCTGGGTACATACATGGTATGGCCCATTAACATTTGATGCAAAATACACAAAAAATGTTATCTGGTCTGAACTAATGTGTCCATCCATTATTCCACCTGTCCTCTCTTTGAATTTCTTATATTGTTTGTCCTATCATCCATTATGTCACCATGTCCATTAACCCATTATATCTCTTAAATTTGCCACCATGTATGAGTCACTGAAATGGCCCATTGTGACCAATTAATCAGATTTACCATTATGTTCTTATTATGCCTTTACCTTTAAAAGTGGCTTCCTTGAAAGGAATAAATGTTTGTTGCTTTTCCCACCAGTTTTGTATGGCTCACTAAATGCAAACAACTTGGATCTCCCTCTATCCTTCTATTTCCATCTATCAATCTCTTAAGCTCTTTCCGTCTCTCCCTCTTTTTATCTCTGTCTTTCCCTCTTCGTCTCAATCTGTCTCCCTCATCCTCCCACCTTCTCCCTCTTTCTTTCTCAATCCCTTTCATGATTCATCCACGCATTTTTCTCCTTTTTTCTTTCATTCCATGTTATCAACTTCCTGCACATTGTCTATTCATACCCTCACTTTTTTTCTAGTTCAAAGAAAATGCTCAGAAACATCATTGTTTTGGATACAGTTCTAACATAACACTGCATCTCTGACCGTGTATTTCTAAACCATTATGTTTACCATTTTATTCTCAAATATGGTTCTGAAAGAAACAGTAAACTGCTTTTAAAAACGGTAGTATGCAATGAATGCTGTATCTATCACACAGAGATAAATACTGCTCTCATGGTTCTGTTATCTAGGCGGCATGTTAATGTCTATGGAGGTTTGTTGTGGTTACCAACCTTCAATAAAGCAAACCCTGATTACACATTTACTTATTCAGAGAACAAAATGGTTGACCACATGGTCTTCACCTGTGTAAATCTGCATAATAGAAGTGTAAGTTATTAGTAACGTGTATGTTTACATATCTCATTTTATTTTATATTCTTACAATAAAAGTGAGACTGTGGAGTTGACACTTTTGGTACTAATATTTAATTAATCATAAATCATCACCATCGGCTATTTATATAGCGCCACTACAGAAAACTCACTCACATCAGTCCCTGCCCCATTGCAGCTTACAGTCTAAATCCCTCACACTCACACTTGTTTTTATTGCATTGTGAGGGCCCATGACTGGAACATGATGTATAGGGACACCCCTTTCCTAATGCCCCGTCGACAGACCAATCATAGGGGTATGTGTAGGAGCGGTTTGTCTCCAGAGTTATCACATGAGATTTACACTTTGACTTTGCAATTACTGACACTGACTGCAAGATAGGGAAAGTTTCATGTATTTTGACTGTCTGAGGACATCCACAGTCCTGCATGCATAAATTAATAAATAATAAAAATGTTAGGGAAAGTTTTGTGTATCCTGGCCGTCTGAGGACATCCGCATGCCCGCTTACATCGACACCTAGCCATGGAGGCTACAGCCCTGTTGAACCACTGCGCGTCATTTCAACAAGTTCGATCTCTCTTTAAAGAATTTCACCCCCCAACCAGTTCCGATCTTTCAGTATGGATGGTTCAGCCATGAGGCACGCAACACAGTCTCGATTTCTGGGCACCCGGCATATCTGTATAAACCTCATCAGGTGTTTCTCCACAGCCTGGACCTCCTCTCTGTCCCAGGATTTTCTCTGCACTTCTTTGCAACCTGAAAGGAAGTAGAGTGGTCCATTATGGCTCTGCAAAATATAGAGAAGGCAAAGTTCTTCTGCCTAGCAAAACTGTGTGCTACACCTACCTGTGCCAGGGCTGGGCACTGGTTCGTATTGCCAGGTCCATACACCGCATCTCTTCTGACGTGGAAGTGTCAAACAAATGCTTGACCACATGTATTTCTGTCACGGGGGATTGCTCATCATCCGACATGTCGCTCTGTAGCTGGACCGGTTCTGAAAAGAAACCGATATGTAAATGACCGAGGTAAAAGTCAAAAGCAAACATCAGACACCAGATTTCCTACTTACTGTCCGGATCAATGTGCATCTCGTCCAAATTCTTGCCTTTCAATTCGGCCAGACTGCCACTCTCGAGAGCCATTAATAGTTTGCTGAACTTGGCAAGTTGAAGGGTACCTTCTGGAAAGCGGTAATACTGCCGTTGCACCCTAATGTCGTGCCCAAGGAAGTCTGTCAACTGATCCAGTTCTGTGTCGTTTAGGTTGAGGACCTCTGAGAGAGTGACAATGTGCTTTCAAAGCTTTGTGGAAAACAGTGTGTGGGGATGCTTGGACCCTCACTCTCGGGTAAACAGTCATATGCAGTAAGAGCCTCTGAAGTGTGACAAGGCAGCTGGTCTGGCGAACATGTAGACATTTTGGCTATCCACTCCACATTTGTCTCTGCAAGAAGTTCCATTGTAGCTTGCATGGCTAGTGTCAACAGGATGGGGACTTTTTTTTTCTTGTTTTCCTCGAATTTTCAATGCAAGAGAAGTGCCGGCAGAGCTTCCTCTCAACCTCGGAAAGCGTTAGAAACAATCTATGTGGAGATCAGAAGTATCTCTTGAGGAGAAGGTAGCCAGCAAAATTTTTTGAAACTTCCCCTTCCCTTCTTCGATTGAACAAGATCACCTGTGCCAGGATGACTTTGCAAGTAGTGCCGAGTGTTTAACTGTAGGCTTGGTGGATAGACCACTTTGGTAGGCTTGATGCTTCTCGTCGAGGTACAAGTGCATCTTTTTCACATCTTCCATGAAAGGTAAGAGCTGAGGCATGTTCCACTTGGACTCCTTAAGAGTTTTCAAGGCAGTCGATGAGATCAACTAGTTCCATCACGCCTCATATAGCTTCCTGAAATATCGTGTGTTTTCAGCCGCAGCAGTGCAGCCCTCCATCACGGCTCGGCACTACACAATGCTCGCTATCTTTTTCAGGCCCTGCCCGACCTTGAGTGCCAGCGAGGGCGTCTTAAATGTACCTGTCTCCTCATCATAGTTGGCTTCCAGCTTCACAGCATCTACTACGTGCAGAAAGTTTGATGAGATGGTAAAGTCTTCCATCCTTTCCAAAGGGGTAGCTCTTCTGGCCTGTAGCAGTAGCTTGCCCATTTCTCTAAGCTTCCGACGGATGTACTCGTGTTTGCTAACATCTGATCCAACCCAGTTGAACAGATGCTGTCCCATCTACATGATGCATCGGCCATTTTTGATTGCGAGTAAGACCTCATCCTGGGTCATGTTACTCAAGAGCTTCCACAAGCCATCACTGATGTCAGGTGGAACAGGCTGAGCAAAGGCGCAAAGTGACTGGACTGTTCTTGCCAGGTGTGAGCTTGTTGCCCCTTCGGTTTAGCTTACATTTCTTCATGTGTTGCCACAGGTATTTCCTTGCAAACAAGCTCTGGCAGGCTACACAGTGCATGAAGCCTTCGGTATCCACCTCTTTGTCTGGAAGTTTGCACGAGACCAGAACGCCATGACCTGCCCTCATTGCCTCAGCGTTGTGTGCAAAGTGGTGAACATGCTCCATGTGCCAGGTAATTCTAAAGAGGGGCTTCTCACCGTATAGACAGTACTACTTTTTGTCATATGCCCTGGAGCCATCACTGTTTGTGGATAGCGTTTGGACAGATACTGCGTCGTCTCTCCGACCCTCTGTGTTTAAAACACAGCTGTAAGAAGATCAAGAATGGTCGTACATAGAACTCATCTCTGGGTACCTGTACTCTGCTACGCTGGTGGGCAACGGGGCATCACCGCTGGTGTCTGAACCGCTCTCCTCCAAAGTGTGAGGGTCATACTCATCTTCAGTGTTCTCCAGGCTATAGTCAGAGCTACTGGTGGGCTCTGTCATGCTTCCTGTCCCCTCTTTACCTTCAGCAGCAGACAGATTAGAATGTGTCTTTACCCGCTTGGTGTACAAAGCGACGGCAGGCTGTGGTCCCTTCCTCTTCCTGCTATGCATTTGGACGGTATACCGGTCTCTGGCGGTGGGATGCTCACACACTCTCCCCTCCACATTGGACACACGCACACTTTTGTTCCGACAAACGTGACTCGCGGGGACATGACAGATTTTTATGCTGCGCATATCAGCAAGGACCCCTGCATTGATTAGCCTTGGGAAGCTGTGTGAGGATCTCAATTTTTGTCTCCACTACAACTCCGGTCCCCACAGTGTTGGTGTGTAAACAGGTCAATGTCCCCAAAAGCACATGAATGCAATTACACACACAGACACACACGTCCACGTCCATTTGATAGCAGCCAGTTAACCTACTTGTATGTTTTTGGAGTATACAAGAGCATCCAGGGAAAACCCATGCAAACACGGAGATAACCACACAGATAAAGCCATGTTTTGGAATCAAACTCATGACCCCAGTGCTGTAAGGCAGAAGTGCTAACCACTGAGCCACCATGCTGCCCATAGTATATAAATGTGCACAGATCTACGCAGCAGATACATCTGCTGCCACGTGTGCAGCTTAAATTAAAGAAAAATGAATACAGGTTAGACCACACACCAGAAATACAGGCAATTTAGTTTATTAAAATTGTGAAAGGGAAAACAAATTGGACACAATAGCACAAGGTGATACTTGTTAATCTACAGTCTTCCACACAGATTGTAGTTTTCTATGTTCCTTTGCAAGTTTCTTGGCTAACATCATATAAGTTTCAGTTATACAGGGGTGGCTTAGAGGCATTTAATAATTTACAGCTTTCATGTGTAGGACTATTTTCAGAGTGATTCAATGTCCATTTGTTCTTGTCATTAAGCCTTTGAACCTGTTGAGAATGATAAGGGAATAATAATGATAACCATAGAATGTAAAAGAAATGATTGCCTTCTTTTCCAGGGACTGAGTACAGCGCATGAACAGTTCAAAGCCACATTGCCTGAGGCTGACAAGGAGCGACAAGCAATCCTTGGAATTCATAATGAGGTTACAAAGATTGCACAAACTTACCATGTCAATATGGCTGGAACCAACCCCTATTCTACTATCTCCCCTCAAGAAATCAACAACAAGTGGGACCATGTGAGCTTATTTAATTTTTTTTAATCTATTTTATTTTATCGGTCATTTAAAAAAAAAATATTTTTGTTACTTTTTTTGGTATTTAACACTATGTATTAGTAGAAGCCATATATCAATCTAATGAATATTTGTAGCAGTGGAAACTTTAAGCCTAAGCAACAGATGACATTTAACATGCACAGGACTAATGTGTGCAGATCCATGTTGTTTAGGAGTCCTTTACTTTACTGCGTTTGCTCATCGCTATAATGTTTTGCTGAATTTGAAGCCTGAGATATCAGTCATTTTAGGACATAGATTATTGTTTTTGTTACAGAGCAATATTTTTGGGAAAAATAAGAGCTGTGTCAAGTTGTTCTCTTGTTTTATATGCAGGTAAGACAACTGGTGCCCCGTCGGGATCAAGCTTTGACGGAGGAACATGCGCGTCAGCAGCAGAACGAGCGGCTGCGAAAGCAGTTTGCAGCACAAGCCAATGTCATCGGACCGTGGATACAAACAAAGATGCAGGTACGGAGATGGGAGACTGAAAAAATACAGATGGAAATAAACCTGTTCTGAGATATGACCAACAAATTAAATAAAGACCCATGCTCAACATTCTACACCCCATCCTAGGGAGCACAATACATTTCTGAGCATTGTTTGGTGTGTTTTTCCTTAGACGAGCTGCAACTACTGTGCTCACCATTTCCATCCTTCTATCCTAAAGTCATCTGAACTGTGATTTCATTAAGGAATGATTTATCCAAACCAGTAAGGCAAATGGTGAAAACAATAGGAGGGTTAAATAAATATATATACAAAATACAAATTACCACTGTATTTCCTTCCCCCTACTCAAAAAAGATACTCTTTAAAACTGACATTTAAGAAAATTAATCAAATCAAATATCTTAGGATCAACTGGAGGTTTAAAATATACTTCTTAAATTGTGAAACTAACTATAGTTAATGAGGGTACTGAAGTATGAAGAGTACGAAGTTAGGTTACCTAAAGAGCAAGAAAAGCAAAACTGCCCAGCCAACCCAATTGGATAATACATCTCACTGGTGACTCCTCAGCCCAGCTAACCAAATACTCTACTCAACCAAATGGGCTAATAGATCTCAATGGTGACCCAGAGCTATCATAATGTGGACCTCCCATACATGCCTATGGTATTTTCACCAGAAGCAGAAAAAAAGACAAGTGGCTCAATTAATTTATAACAAACAAAAAACACAAATAAGGGGAGGACGATTCATTATAAAGGTTCATACAACATATTCCGACTAGACTTCCTTGCTAGCCGGCAAAACCTCTACGTATGACACTACTTCATGTAAACGACTAGTTTTTATACTGGTCAGCAATGCATCAGCTTGTTAGACTTTTTAGTTCTACATGTCATTTATCAATGTAGAGCAACAGGAATTATTTCTGTTACAAAAGTTCAATTAAGTGTCCCAGTAGCCTTTTTAGTTTGCTTTTGCCAGTTTATCTACAAAACACTATACAGTAGATAAATTATTCTTGTTACATGAAAATGTCTGAGAGCTGGTGCCTTGTATTTAGGGTGGCACTGGATGCTTCCAGTATACAGACATATAAATCTATGTATTTGTAAGTTAAAGGATAATTAGGCTTATCTGGCACTTATAACATTGATTATATGTCATTTCATGGTCTTTTATCTGCAGGAGATTGGCCGCATCTCTATAGAAATGCATGGGACTCTAGAAGATCAACTCAGTCATTTGCGACAATACGAGAAGAGCATTGTGAACTACAAACCAAAGATTGACCAGTTAGAGGGTGATCACCAGCAGATCCAGGAGGCACTTATATTTGACAACAAGCACACCAACTATACCATGGAGGTAAGTCTAGCTCCTGATGACTATGGCCTGAGAAGGCTTCTTTAGTGGGAGAACCTTTTAAATCAGACCCATAAAATCAGTATATTTTTAACTACTGTGTATTAGTACAGTTTCTGGCAATATGACATTCATTTGTACGAAGAGGCTATTTAAACCAGAATTTATTAGGAAGTGGAGCAAATTGCATGAGTTGAAAAGTAGCAAAAATTAATTCTAAATTATTCTTTAGGCCTACTTAACCTGAGTAGTTCAGTTACATTAGCAGTGCATTCTGATTGTTGGCGGCAGTCTTCCTGTAATGACTGGCAGCAAGACATATGGCTAGATTTACTAAGCTGCGGGTTTGAAAAAGTGGGGATGTTGCCTATAGCAACCAATCAGATTCTAGCTGTCATTTTGAAGAAGGTACTGAATAAATGAAAGCTAAAATCTGATAGATAAATCTATTCGATTAATAGAATTAAATAATGTAAATAAATCCTTCATATACATTATGCAAATCCACTTACTGGAGATTATTGCTTAAAGACATTCCATAGACATTTAAAAATAAAATCCCCCCCCCCCCATAGCAGAATAGCGTGGACCCCCCCTTCGGAACACAATTATCCAACGTTGCGTTCTACTGCCCAATTTCTGCACATTTGGTGCTTCTTTCTAGAGGCATGAATTTATCACAAGTCCCTATTGTGCGCTATTCATGGACAGGGGGGACAAATATATTTTTTTAATTGTTCTTTCAATGTTGAGCTTAATGGACATGTGTCTCTTTAGTCTTGATAATTATGTGCCTAACATCTTTTACAATAGACCTTGATACAACATGACTGTTCTTCATTACTCTAGCACATCCGTGTGGGATGGGAGCAACTTCTGACCACAATTGCCAGAACCATGAATGAGATAGAAAACCAGGTTCTCACACGAGATGCCAAAGGCATCAGCCAGGAGCAGATGAATGAATTCAGGAACTCGTTCAACCACTTCGACAGGGTAAGCATGCATGTGCCTCAGTATAAATATTGCTTTATTGGGGCAATTATAGGGGTAGTCTGATTAAGTGTGTGTGTTTATATCTGGTAGTGGTACAACCGTTCAGGGCAACAGTTCCTTCACAGAGGTAACAATAGGTTCCTTTCAAATTTATGAGTGTGAACTGAAAATAATTGGCAGACTTGCTGAATTCTGCTACTTTTCCAATATTACAAGTAGCCAAAGATGGAAGTGGGAACGTGTTCTCCAACAGCTCTATATGTGTCCTGGTCATAAAGTCCAAGATACTTAATCTCCTCGTTCCTAAGAAATGTTTTTACAACAAAGACCAATTATATTTGGTGATGACAAACTCACCTTTATGAACGAGCCCTAGTTACAGCTCTCTTAAAACCAAATAGATATGTACCAGTTTGTTACCATAGTGTAATATAAATATTTAAAAAAGTAAGAAGCAGTGGTATAATTATAGTTCTGGGTAACAGTATGTGTTTTGTGATATTACTGCAATTGCTGTTAAATGTGCATTTGCTTAAAGTATATTCCAAAAATTTATTTTTAACTAATATCCCCCCCCCCTCGCCCCTACTACCAGAACCAATGCCGGAGGCACCCTCATGTCTGGGGAACTTTCCCTCCCTAGTGCAGTAACCATTTCTTGTCCTCCGCTTTTAACGGTATCAATCACAAATGCGGAGTGTGCAGAGTCACAGCTCTGTTCAAATTTTAACATATCACAGGTTGCCAGCTCTTGGAAAAGAAAAGTTGAGCATGAATTCTCCTATGCTGTCGGTGTCACTAGCTAGTGGAGGGGATATGTTCTCTAAAGGTTTGTTTTAGGGTGATATTAGCCTTTAATTATTAATAGTTGTCATAATTTGTGCTCATGTGAGTAGCGTGAGGGCCTAGTTTACACACCTATAAATACACTTCTGCTGGGACAAGGTTATTGATAAACACCTGTGGATTAAATAACTGTATGGTTGGGACCATTGTAAAAATGAATGTGACTATATAGAAAATATGGGAAGGTGTTATATGGGTGACCCTAGTGATAAAGGGAAAATGGCTGAAACACCTGGAATGGGCCTAACCTGCCTAGCACTGTGGCTGTGTTGTAGGATAAACATGCATGAGTCTGAATGTTTAAGAGCACCGTTATATGTGGATCAGGGTAGTCATGCATGTAACTAAACAATACGTACAATAAGCATGCATGTGTCTACATATAAACAGCACTGCTCTGTCTCTATCTACTGCTACGTTCTACGACAGGCTTGTTATTTAATGTATACAATAAAACACCTGGTGATTATTTGTTTCATGAATTAATGCCTATTGTATATTTAGGGATTGCCCAAATTATTAGTAGTTAGGAGCAGCACTCGCCAAAACGTCAGCTATGTAACCCTGATTACCTATAGCAGGTGTAGTACGCAGCTGCTGACAATGAGTGTGCAGCTTTATGAACAGCTGTAATCATCTGTGATCTTTACGATTTAATGTTATAGTTTATTCTACTTTCTAACAGATATTAAGTGGGTTTTTCTATAAAATCCATCCTATATTATGTAATGTAAGTTATGGAGAACTATAACCCCTTATGTTAAGTAAAAAAAGCTATTCAGTCATCTGCATTAGCAACATTAGTGTTGAGTGCAGTGTTCCCATAATTTCTTTAGAGCAGCAGTAATTTCTCAGAACTGAATTAATTTAATTATTTTTTTCTTTAGAATGGAATTTATTTCTTGGTTATTTTGTTGGCATGTAGAAAGCACATTTAGACGGAGTGTAGAGAGACTCTTCATATCATGTTTAAAGAAAAGGACCAGTTTTCAACCTAATTATATCTTCATGAAACTCAAACCCACTTCCCCCATAGAAATGCAGAATGCACTTAATATCCTAGAACACAGAGATTGTTTTGTTGGTACCATGTAGCGAGCAGTGAGCTGATAATAAGGCTTTGGAGCCTTTATTAATAACAATATGCAAAGGGCAATGATGTGTGTAACACTTAACAAACAATCCTATATCAGCATTCAGCAGGCTAGTATAGTAGTTATAGTAATGACATCTTATTGATTGTTACTGGTAAAAGGCATGTCATCTTCTTGTACCGTTTTGTGTGTATCTGAAGTCATTTAGCGGATCCCTCCATAGTGCCATTTATGTAGTAATAGATAAGTGAACCTTTAAATCAGGACTAAAGTGTGGTTATATTTGATTTCTGTGATGATGGCTTAAGCAACCTGTGGATCTTCAGCTGTTGTTGACCCTGTCAGGGGAATTTCATTATGTTTCTGTTGATCTCAGAATAACCTGTGTGAGAGATGAGCTGAACACCTACACACAGGCACTGAGATGGTCATTATCCGCTACGTGAGAAGTAATCCGTGTTTAGTCTTACCCTCTTTCGGGTACGTGCACACAGGTGATTCCTTCACTGGCTCCTCTGTCTGAGCTCTTTCATTTGATCAGAAATCCACCTGAGAATGGGATATATCCCTGTGGAGAGCACCAGGGCAGTGCATGTGGATTTGTAAAGCGTTGTGGGACTAAGCACCTATGCTTCATCCTGCTTTCTCATCCGTGTCCATGTGCATCACCCTTTTGCTAACAATAGAGATATCGCAAGCATTATTTGGTGCACATTTGCTCTGTTCAATGCCAGGTGAATGGAACGGAACTCATACAGCGGAACAATGCGGGGAGAATCTCCAATGTGCATGAGCCCTAAAACATCCACTGTTAAATGCATCCTTGTCACAATTATTCATTTTAACGATGTTCTTTTTTTGTCTCCTTCCACCCTGTGCATGTCCTTTCCTGCTTTATTCTGCATGACCCTTCATTCACAACCATCCCTGCCATCCTTACAATCTCTCTGCCCTCACCCTGTCACCCATCCCTGGCATGGCATGTCCTGGACACCTGTACTCTCACTTATTATAACAAGGAGCACTCCGGCACGCTTGGCCCAGAGGAATTTAAGTCCTGCCTCATCAGCTTGGGTTACGATATTGGAAACGATGCTCAGGTACTGAAAACTACCACGTGTATAAGTTAGAACAATTGCTGGATAATAATGTGAATGTTGGTTTCCCAGGTGCTGCATATTATTGTTTTACTGCATAGCCAGTAAAAATAATGTATTTTTTCTCCCTATTTCCTTAATGTTGTATGTGTGTTTATTATTTTGTCAACATCAATCTTACACTTCTTTAACTTCTCCTTATTAAAACTTTCAAACTTCTTCAAAACATCACATTCTGCGTTCCTTCTAAATAACTACTGTCATCTGTATTTCATATTAATATTTGACTCTTCCTTCACAAAATATTGATATACAAACTCTTTTCTGACTCTCCTGTTTCTGCTCTCTATTGCACCTTTTTATGTTCTGTCCTTTCTATCACTGGTCATCCATCCTGCAGAAGAAGACTGGCATGTTGGATGGGGATGATTTCCGAGCCTGTCTCATCTCCATGGGTTACAACATGGTAAAGTAAACCTGTTTCTACTGTATGATGCTGTAAGAACAAGATAGAACTGAGGAGGAAACTTATACCACCATGATGAGTTATTTACTTAGCTGTTAAGTATGTGTGGTTTTATTCATATTTAAAGGGAAAATATACATAAACTACAGCTTTATTTTATATGAGCGAACTAGTAATAGCGCTAAAGAAATGTCCATTTTTGTGAATTTCTTTTTTATAACCAAAAGGGACATGTGTACAAAATCAAAACTCAGTTTATCTGATAGATGGTTAGATACACTCTGGTAGAAAGTGTATCTAACAATACTTGCTGAAAATTGCTGTTTCTTTATGGGGAGAGTTAGTAAAAGGAATACATGCCTTCCCAAAGTTCTGTATCTGCTGATGTTGGCGATCTTAAGATTCCCAGCGAGAACAGATTTTTTATGTGTCGGGGTTTGAAAGCCACTTACATCAACAGAAGCCATGTTCTTATAGGCAGAACATGTACAAACGCTTCTTCTACAGAAGATAGGTGAGGGCTTCAATTTGTGAAATTACCATTTTGGTTCTGTTAGGTATAACTAATAAAAATAAAAAATGGCCACCAGAGTGGATATTTCATTTGCCAATGTGCATGTAACTGTTTAAGCAGGATGTCAGTCTGTGTTACTTACACCGGGCTATAGACTGGGACTGGGGAAATGGCAAGCTGGTGGTCCTCAGCCGGCACAAGAAGAACACAGACATACAAAGGAAATGTGATTGTTAATTACACTGTGTGCGTAAGACAGTTGCTTGTATTCAGTTTCCCGTAGCAGGGTAATGCTATGGGAAAACATGATTGTCTGTGTTGCAGGATGTCTTTTTACTGTGGATTTACTTTCATGCACCATTTACCAATTTTGATAAATAAACCACTTTGTATAGGTTATTTATAAAATCTTTAGATTAATCCATAGGAGCCAACATTTAAACATTATTGGTATTGGGGGGTGCTCTGGTTATTCTTACCCCAGATGACTGAAAAATGCCATGCTTAGAAATGTTGTTTTGGCAGCTGCAGCAACAATATAGGCTGTGCTCAAGCACCTACAGAACTGGCTCCTTATGGCTTAATCCTATATTTATGAACCTGTTATTATTGCACACATGATTTGTACCAGTTCTGGACCCTAAAAGGTGAACTGCTATATTTGTTTTATATACAGTATATATATATATTTATTTATATTTTATATAATATATAATATATCTTTTTTTAATTTTTCTGTAGATTTTATCTTTCTTGAGAAAGTAGTTCCTGTGCATTGTGCACATTGTTCTGTTTTTAGATTACGGGTTTCAATTGGCACAATTTACAGCTCAATTTTTAAATTAAGTTCCTTCACAATGAAACTTAAAGAAGTAACCTTGATTTTAAATATTAATCTAAACATATAACACTGTATTAATATTAAAGATGTCGTATTCATTTGATTGTTCATGCAGTATGTTTTGTGGTGTCAGTTGTGGGATAATGATAAAAGCCATAGACCTGTGAAATTGGTTCTCTCCACATGGCTGCTATTTCCTATTTCATCATGTGATGATGCATAAACTTATAAAGCCAATAGGAAAAGCTGATGGCAAGCGTGCAGTGAGAAGTAGCAAGGTGCCTGGACTACATAGTAATTGATGTAACTCCACATAGTCTAGTCCAGATAACACTTCTAAAACTCTGTGCACAGGTAACTATACAAAAAAAATGTTGTAGCCTATGGCAACCAATTAGATTGTCGTATTATTTTTTTTTTACAGTACAGTTTAGAAATTGCAAACATGTCTCTTCTTCATTGCTGTGGGTTACAACACCATTTTTTTGTACAATTGACTGTGCACCACAAAGCCCATAGTGTGTTTTCATGTTAGTACTATTTGCGTGAATTGTTGTTTTTAAAGGAAATGCATATGTAAGGACACCAAGTTTTTTTTTGGTACAGCTAAATTATAATGACAAAGCCTTTTTAATATCTTGATGGCCACAGCGTAAGCATAGACTGAGAGGACTGCCATGTCAATAGTGTTTCCACAAGTGACTGCTCCTGCAGTGGAGTTGGGTATGTCCATAATGTCATTAGGGATCTAAAAATCTCTCTGGTCCTTCTCTTTTCTTTTTTTTATTAAAAAAAAAAAAGGCTTTAGGTAAAGGAGTTAAAGACATCTGCTGTAAGTGATAGGGATCAACCAGAAGGAGCTTGTAAAGAGCAGTCATTGTAGGACAAAGAGGATATGGGAGATCTAGCTAATAAATCTTGTGCTATATTCCCCAGATCCTGACTGGACATGTACTGATTCTGGTGATCATTGTCAAATACACTGGTCAGTTATAAGGTGGGAGGTAGAACAACCCCTTGCAGACTGTTGAGAAGCAGCACAACAGAGCTACATACTCATTCTACAGGTTTACAGTATAGCTATAGCTGTGTTGTCATTAAACTACAGTAATTAAATATTCCTCACTGTTTTCTTTTCTAGGGTGAAGCAGAGTTTGTCCGTATAATGGGAATTGTAGATCCGAACAGACTAGGAGTGGTAACATTTCAAGCCTTCATCGACTTCATGTCTCGCGAAACTGCAGACACCGACACCGCTGACCAAGTTATGGCTTCTTTTAAGGTTCTTGCTGGTGATAAGGTTTGTACACACTTATCATGTGGCTATTGGGCATTGAATAATAAGTCTCTGTTTGCCATTCTATTTTGCTAGCAACCACAAATTTGAAAACATAAGCTTTATCGGTGTATTACTATGTACAAGTATACAATGCAGTGTCTGTAGAGATAAGGCTTTATATAGTACATACATTTATTGTAATCTACAATATGGGCTTACTTAGTTACTGGCTGTGACATCACATGATGGTGAAGTCACTCACTCCCTTGTTTTCTTTGTATCAGGCCTGCAATATCCCTTCCTTCCCAATATTTTATAAAGCAACAAGTCACTGATGCAATACTCATTACTGACAGCAGGAGGAAGCACATGGTGATTGGTTGTGTGCTTCCTCTCGCTGTCAATATTACATGCAAGTTGTCAGCTGAGAAGCCAGGGTGTAGGGGCGCACGCAGGATTGTCAGGGGGGGGGGTTTCCCCCCCCCCCCGACCCCCCCCCCAAAAAAAACAACACACGAGAGAGAGCTGCTGCACATGCGCAGCAGCTCCGTTTCGGCAGTGCTGTCCTATACAGCAGCCGCGGCGCTGTCAAAGAAGACGCTTCTTTGACAGCGCCGCAGCTGCTGTATAGGACAGTGCCGCTATGGTGGGCACTAAGTTAGCGCAGAGGGGGGGGTGTTTCTGGAGACTCAGAAACCCCCCCTGCGTGCGCCACTGGCGTGGTGGAATAAATAAGACTGAATAAACAGGGAGCAGGGTATATTCAGTATATTTATGAGAAACCAGGATGTTTCACTCTTCTTAGATTCAAAACCAAAAAAGTAATAAATAAAAATAGGCAATGCACTGTCATTGAAGGAGACAACAGACCTCTTTGGATACAGACAGGGTAAATAATCAGAACACCAAGATATCTATTCTTGCTTCAAGTCAGCTTGTATCCAATATACAGTATGCTGCACATGTAGTCTTGACTTATACACCTCCATATTAATATGTGTGCACAGTGATAAAACAGGGATTGCAATAAAATCCTAGTTTGTGCTCCTTTCCCTGCATGTATACTTATAGTGCCATTAATGCCTTACTACCTACTGGCTACAACCACTTTTGGACTGTCGATTTTAGCGTGTCCATGATTTGTTGTTGTCCATCAGCAGCCTATTAGGAACAGTTTAAAGGAAAATAAATGTGGGTAGCTCAGTGACCCAGCCCAAGGTAGTCCACTATGTGACATTGTCTGTCAAGACTTAATGTAGTTCTTAGTCCAGCGGTTCCCAAAGTGTGTCAGGGGTGCCGCGATCCCTAGCAATAAAAAGAAGAGGACAAACAAAAAACAAAAAGAAAAAACTTACCAATCATCCAGCGCCGGATCCTCCTCCTCACTGACTGCCGGGCGTGACGTCATCACGTCCGTCAGCCTCAGTGAGGAGCAGCAGCAGAGAGGACATCAGGAAAGAAGGTAAGTAAAGGAGAGTGAAGGGGGGCACAGAGAGAGACACTGAAGGGGGGCACAGAGAGAGACACTGAAGGGGGGCACAGAGAGAGACACTGAAGGGGGGCACAGAGAGAGACACTGAAGGGGGGCACAGAGAGAGACACTGAAGGGGGGCACAGAGAGAGACACTGAAGGGGGGCACAGAGAGAGACACTGAAGGGGGGCACAGAGAGAGACACTGAAGGGGGGCACAGAGAGAGACACTGAAGGGGGGCACAGAGAGAGACACTGAAGGGGGGCACAGAGAGAGACACTGAAGGGGGGCACAGAGAGAGACACTGAAGGGGGGCACAGAGAGAGACACTGAAGGGGGGCACAGAGAGAGACACTGAAGGGGGGCACAGAGAGAGACACTGAAGGGGGGCACAGAGAGAGACACTGAAGGGGGGCACAGAGAGAGACACTGAAGGGGGGCACAGAGAGAGACACTGAAGGGGGGCACAGAGAGAGACACTGAAGGGGGGCACAGAGAGAGACACTGAAGGGGGGCACAGAGAGAGACACTGAAGGGGGGCACAGAGAGAGACACTGAAGGGGGGCACAGAGAGAGACACTGAAGGGGGGCACAGAGAGAGACACTGAAGGGGGGCACAGAGAGAGACACTGAAGGGGGGCACAGAGAGAGACACTGAAGGGGGGCACAGAGAGAGACACTGAAGGGGGGCACAGAGAGAGGCACGCTGAAGGGGGGCACAGAGAGAGGCACGCTGAAGGGGGGCACAGAGAGAGGCACGCTGAAGGGGGGCACAGAGAGAGGCACGCTGAAGGGGGGCACAGAGAGGGGAGAGAGGCACGCTGAAGGGGGGCACAGAGAGGGGAGAGAGGCACGCTGAAGGGGGGCACAGAGAGGGGAGAGAGGCACGCTGAAGGGGGGCACAGAGAGGGGAGAGAGGCACGCTGAAGGGGGGCACAGAGAGGGGAGAGAGGCACGCTGAAGGGGGGCACAGAGAGGGGAGAGAGGCACGCTGAAGGGGGGCACAGAGAGGGGAGAGAGGCACGCTGAAGGGGGGCACAGAGAGGGGAGAGAGGCACGCTGAAGGGGGGCACAGAGAGGGGAGAGAGGCACGCTGAAGGGGGGCACAGAGAGGGGAGAGAGGCACGCTGAAGGGGGGCACAGAGAGGGGAGAGAGGCACGCTGAAGGGGGGCACAGAGAGGGGAGAGAGGCACGCTGAAGGGGGGCACAGAGAGGGGAGAGAGGCACGCTGAAGGGGGGCACAGAGAGGGGAGAGAGGCACGCTGAAGGGGGGCACAGAGAGGGGAGAGAGGCACGCTGAAGGGGGGGACAGAGAGGGGAGAGAGGCACGCTGAAGGGGGACAGAGAGGGGAGAGAGGCACGCTGAAGGGGGACAGAGAGGGGAGAGAGGCACGCTGAAGGGGGACAGAGAGGGGAGAGAGGCACGCTGAAGGGGGACAGAGAGGGGAGAGAGGCACGCTGAAGGGGGACAGAGGGGAGAGAGGCACGCTGAAGGGGGACAGAGAGGGGAGAGAGGCACGCTGAAGGGGGACAGAGAGGAGAGAGAGGCACGCTGAAGGGGGACAGAGAGGAGAGAGAGGCACGCTGAAGGGGGACAGAGAGGAGAGAGAGGCACGCTGAAGGGGGACAGAGAGGAGAGAGAGGCACGCTGAAGGGGGACAGAGAGGAGAGAGAGGCACGCTGAAGGGGGACAGAGAGGAGAGAGAGGCACGCTGAAGGGGGACAGAGAGGAGAGAGAGGCACGCTGAAGGGGGACAGAGGGGAGAGAGGCACGCTGAAGGGGGACAGAGAGGGGAGAGAGGCACGCTGAAGGGGGACAGAGAGGGGAGAGAGGCACGCTGAAGGGGGACAGAGAGGGGAGAGAGGCACGCTGAAGGGGGACAGAGGGGAGAGAGGCACGCTGAAGGGGGACACAGAGAGAGAGAGAGGCACGCTGAAGGGGGACACAGAGAGAGAGAGAGGCACGCTGACGGGGGACACAGAGAGAGAGAGAGAGGCACGCTGACGGGGGACAGAGAGAGAGAGACACGCTGACGGGGGACAGGGAGAGCGAGAGAGAGACACGCTGACGGGGGACAGGGAGAGCGAGAGAGAGACACGCTGACGGGGGACAGGGAGAGCGAGAGAGAGACACGCTGACGGGGGACAGGGAGAGCGAGAGAGAGACACGCTGACGGGGGACAGGGAGAGCGTGAGAGAGACACGCTGACGGGGGACAGGGAGAGCGTGAGAGAGACACGCTGACGGGGGACAGGGAGAGCGTGAGAGAGAGACGCTGACGGGGGACAGGGAGAGCGTGAGAGAGAGACGCTGACGGGGGACAGGGAGAGCGTGAGAGAGACACGCTGACGGGGGACAGGGAGAGCGAGAGAGAGACACGCTGACGGGGGACAGGGAGAGCGAGAGAGAGACAGGCTGACGGGGACAGGGAGAGCGAGAGAGAGACAGGCTGACGGGGACAGGGAGAGCGAGAGAGAGACAGGCTGACTGGGGACAGGGAGAGCGAGAGAGAGACAGGCTGACGGGGGACAGAGAGAGCGAGTGAGAGACAGGCTGAAGGGGGACAGAGAGAGCGAGTGAGAGACAGGCTGAAGGGGGACAGAGAGAGCGAGAGAGAGACAGGCTGAAGGGGGACAGAGAGAGCGAGAGAGAGACAGGCTGAAGGGGGACAGAGAGAGCGAGAGAGAGACAGGCTGAAGGGGGACAGAGAGAGCGAGAGAGAGACAGGCTGAAGGGGGACAGAGAGAGCGAGAGAGAGACAGGCTGAAGGGGGACAGAGAGAGCGAGAGAGAGACAGGCTGAAGGGGGACAGAGAGAGCGAGAGAGAGACAGGCTGAAGGGGGACAGAGAGAACGAGAGAGAGAGACAGGCTGAAGGGGGACAGAGAGAGCGAGAGAGAGAGACAGGCTGAAGGGGGACAGAGAGAGCGAGAGAGAGACACGCTGAAGGGGGACACAGAGTAATATGATGAAGGGGCGCAGTGATATGATGAAGGGGCACAATGTGATAGTGAAGGGGCCTAAATACATCTTACGTCATTTTGACCCAACTACTTAAAAACGGGACTACCCAGTAATCATTTTGGCTTAGGGGTGCCTTGGAAAAATTATGATGACCTTAAGGGTGCCTCGAACTGAGAAAGTTTGGGAACCACTGTCTTAGTCTGATCAGGAGGTGTAGAGCGACATCTTGAGGTGGTTGTCTGTAAAACATGTCTAGAGAGCTTGTATTTTTATATGTAAGAATTGACATTACATTTTACAATAAATACTATACTAGAAGGTGATCCTGAATGTGTGGGCTGTAGAATTGCAGAGATGTCAGCCTCACCCCTCTTTAGCATAATTTACATGTACTGCTGAGCAGTTTACTTATCTTTTAATAATGTGTAAGGTTGCTGTATCTTGGTTTCATGGGCTGTATAATGTTTTGGTTAGTGATTATATCTGCCCTGTAGCATATAAACCTACCTTCTGATGTCTGCATAGCTGACGTGGAGGGGAAATGGGTGAATCCCATCTACCAACAAATCTATTTTTTTTATTTTTTTTTGCAGAATTACATTACTGCTGATGAGCTGCGCCGGGAACTCCCCCCTGACCAAGCAGAGTATTGCATTGCCAGAATGGCACCATACATTGGACATGACGCCGTCCCAGGGGCTCTGGACTACATGTCTTTCTCAACAGCACTCTATGGTGAAAGTGACCTTTAACCCTTCAATACTCACCTCAATGTCACTGCAGCGCTGATTGGCCACCACTCCTGTACCCAATGTGGTTTCAGCTTTCACGCCTTTTGTGTGTCTCCATAGCTCACCAGATGAAAAAAAAAATCACTTTCACCCCTCTAGTGTTCAGTCCGTCTGGCACTGCAGTGAGGGTAAATATTTGTGTAAAGGTTTGTCCTTAAACAACAGTTTACAAATAAAATTTTTACTAAAGACCTTCAAATGCATATTTTATTATGAGAGGGAAAAAAGGTGAAATGTATTTTTCTGCCAACACAAAAGTAAAGTTAACTCTCTTTTTGTGGTTTGTCGGACAAGAATATTTGAATGTTCCAGATCCTTCCCTGTCTTCTTTTTGCTACCACTTATGAGGAGCAGTGACTGTTTAGTAGTTGTGACTTGGCCTACTATCTTTTTCCATCCACCAGATGCAATCTCTGACAAACTGAGTTAAAGTGAAATTATGTAAAGGTGGAAATTAAACCTCATGAAATCATCCATATTTTTCTAAGCAAAACCATTTGTTTCCAATATTTAATGAAAGATACAAGAATGCAGAGTCCTGTCATTGGCTCATAAACTTATTTTTAATGTTGCTAAAAATGGTTTGTTTTGAGACCTGAAGCTTCAATAATCTGTCCTCAATATCTGCTTGTCACAAACCTTATTAAAGAAGTTCCTGTTTAAATTTTAATCATTTGTGTTATTGGTTACTTTCAAATAAATTACATTTATTAATACAATTTACAGATTTTGACTTTTGTGGATTATTTTCCCCCTTTTGTCTTCTCAGGATTCTCTGTATAGATTGTGGATGTAGATGATCAAATCTGTGCTTATATCAGATGTTTCCATAATCGTGCTATTTGTATATGGGGCTTCTTGTATTTTTAGAGAGATTTTAGGCATAGGGCTACAGCCCTGGGTTAGATATAGGGATAGGACTGTGGCTAATGAGATAAGGGGGGTTTAGAGCTTGGGCATACTTGCCAATTTATGGCAAGTATGATCCGGGAGCCTGACGGGGAAGGTGGACGTGCAGGGGGCGGGGCTCCGAAAATTGGCCGCAATTCCCGGTGAATCGCAGGGTTTTGGACCCAATTCTGCCCACTTCACTAGGAAGTGGGCAGATCCGGGAGATTGCCACACTCTCCTGGAAGTCCGTGAGACTCACGCGAAATTCGGGAGTCTCCTGGACATTCCGGGAGAGTTGGCAAGTATGAGCTTGGGCTATGGCCTGGGTTAGTTTTGGTGCTAGGATTGTGTTCAAGTAGTAGGCCTGGGAATATAGTTTTATTAAAGTCTCAGGTTAGAATACTATATATTTTTTTTTATTTTTTTATGAAAGGATTTTGATTTAACCAGTATTTTCTTACTGGGAACACATCCCAAAAATGTTTTGCAGCAAAGACTTAAAAATAAACTGGAAAGTACCATGCTCTCAACTACAGTATACACAAGATCATACAATATATACAACTTCCTAATAAAATAAAAGCACAATACTCCCCCCATCCCAACACAACCACACCACACTTATTTTGTTGGTATACATGGCACACAACTTGCATTCATTGTATAATCCTAAATAGAGTAAGGACTGTGGTACACAGGCTTATGGTACCCCCCAGTCTCAGACACAAAACTGAAACATTTTCATTTATAAAAAACACTTATTTATTTTATGTTATTCCCCTGGCACACGTGAGTACTTTCAGGTCACATCAGCTGTCCACATTCTGCAGTACATTGAATGCTCAAGTGTGCAGTGTGCAATGTTGCCTATTCCATGCAATGTCTGAGTGATTGTTACAACCGCAATACTGCAGTTCTCTGACTGTAAAACTCTGTTACTCTGTGAAAATAAAATAATATTTACTTGGGTCTGTTATATGTGACGCAGGCTAGCACACCACATATCAGCATTTTCTTGGTTCTCCTCGCAGCTATAATGTAAAGTAAATTACAGAGCAGCCTTATGGTGATTGTACCTCAGTAAAACCCGTATATGTAAGTAGGAGTCCAGAGATTAGTTGTTAATCATCATCACCATTTATTTATATAGCGCCACTAATTCTGCAGCGCTGTACAGAGAACTCACTCACATCAGTCCCTGCCCCATTGGGGCTTACAGTCTTAATTCTGTAACACACACATAGACACACCGACTAGGGTTAATTTCTTAGCAGCCAATTAACCTACTAGTATGTTTTTGGAGTGTGGGAGGAAACTGGAGCACCCGGAGGTAACCCACGCAAACACAGGGAGAACATACAAACTCCACACAGATAAGGCCATGGTCGGGAATTGAACTCATGACCCCAGCTCTGTAAGGCAGAAGTGCTAACCACTAACTGCGCTTTTCCCTACTGCTTATACATACGACAAAATGCATAAGTGTAAATCCCTATGTAGATTCGGACGCATATTACACTTGCTACTTTCTATGCTTAGAGAGGTGGAACGGGGGAGGGAAAGGGAGTTTCAACATACTCAAGGTACAGTAAAAGTGTTTTCACACATTTGTTGCCTTGTAGAGGTCGAGGCAGTTGTAGATAGCCTCCTGTCAGGAGGCTATCTGTTGTGGCTGCTCAATTTCTGGTGCAGGATACGTGATGCTGGTGATCACAACCAGCACAGACCTTGCAAGTGATTACGTTTATTTTTAAATAAAGTAAAATAGTAAAAAAAAAAAAAAAAAAAAAAAAAAAGCATCCTCTCCCCCCATCCCACTCTAGTGCTCATAGCCTAGGCTGGTAGTGGACATACAGGATGGGTTCTCCCACAAAACATGCAAATGCATCTATCTCTACATAAGGTCCTATGTGAACATTTTATGATGTATATCTGTACTGTTAAATATAAGTATATAGCAAGCCAAAGTCAGTGGTCTTCTGTGGTTATGAGAGAACACAGTAAATTTACTGTATGAACAAAAACTTGTTACAGACAAGTTGCAAGAGCAAAATAGTGAGCATAACTGAGAATGTTACCAGCATGTGCCAAGGAGCAAAAATAGCATGTGGGTGCCCAAAATATGTGTGATCAGACAGGCGCACTCACACACCTAAACAATCGGGGATCCAGAAGCACCCAGAGCCATAATAGCAAGGGGGCGGAGGGAGCTTATAGCCGTCACTCTTTCTGTCCGGTCATCCTTCCCTGATATGGGCACGATGTTGAGTTGGATGCATTTTACGTAAAAAAAAAAAAAGAAGATGCAAAATGAAGCCCTCTTTCACATTCCTACAGTCTGCACTAATACAAAGCTGCTTCTGTTCTATGTACCCGCATTAAGGCTTTTATACCAAGAACTCACACTTTCTTCTTTGAAACAGCAGCTTTATTTGGGACTATGTACTATAAATTTCTGTAATCAGTCTAAAGGTTTTACTAAGGGCTCTGTGGGGTTACACACAAAGTGATGATTATTTTTAAGGCGGCTCAAGGGCAGTATTTTGTGTTTTTGTATGGAGGAGGTGTTTCCCTTGACATTCTATTTTACAATCGTGATTGAGTTTGATGGGGGAGCAAATATGTTCATTAGGCATATCCAGGTGTAGACCAAATAAGCCTACTCACAGTAATTTAGGCTCTTTATAGGGCAGTGCTGGCTAACCTGTGACACTCCAGGTGTTGTGAAACTACAAGTCCCAGCATGCTTTGCCAATATATAGCAGGACTTGTAGTTTCACAACACCTGGAGTGTCACAGGTTAGCCAGCACTGTTATAGGGCATACTTCTCAACATGCAAGTCCCAGGCAGGGGTGTGTGTGACCTCACCCCCAGAAGGCTGTCTAGTGCTATAAAGCACTAGGCTACCCATTGGCTATCTTCCTCCCCCCCCCCCCCCCCCCAACATTCCCACCTGCACGACAAACATGTACCTGGGGGCGGGACAGAGACCTAAATTCAGGAATGTCTCGCTAAAATCGGGACAGTTAAAAAGTATGTAATAGGGCTTCATTTACAAAGTGCACTGCAAACACCTTAGTTTTGCCCCCTGGGTGATGCATCCCGTGTACATCTGCTCACGTAAGACACATTTGCAAACTAGAAATGGGCCTTACTTTCAGAAAGGCATAAACAAACTATAGAGATGCCCTGTGTATATGTCACAAGTCAAACCTCTAACCATTTTAGAACCACCCCTTTCATTAAAATAAACATTTCTGTTTTTCTCCTAAAATGCTGCATAGTTTAGCCTATTTTATGGTTTAAATCATTATGATGGGGGATATCAGGACTGTGTTTATTCATGTGGCAATTTTGTGCTCCTAGAAAATGTGCTAGACTGGTGGGGAGCAACATAGATGTGGGTCCTGTTAAAAGCATAAGACAAAACCCTAACGCTGCAGGGTCAGGACTGGTGCAACAGACCTTTCCCAAAGTTGAAATATCAATGCACCCCCAAACAGAGTGAGGAACTCCCCTAATAATGCACCTTCTCCACACTGATCTCATTTAAATAATATTGTTTAAATGATCTTGTTTATGCACTGTTGTGTAAAACTAATTGCACTGGTGCAGCAATTCCATACAAGGATCGATTCAACTTTGCCAAATTCTTCCTCTCCTCCCCTCTGACTGTGTAAACGTCTGATCCTTATCAGATGCTGCAATCTTGCTCCACAGATACATGCGCCTCGGTGGAAATCTAGACAAATCAAATCAAGGTGAATGGAGGGACCATTATTTTTATATATATATATATATATATATATATATATATATATCGGTGGCTGCGCATGAAGGTATTACTGTTGTTATTGACCCACTATGATTGTGCTAGAAGACTTGACATTCCCTAAATTCATCTGGAAATCCAGAAAGCCACATATTGGATTGATCAAACTCCAGCAGTCCAGGATGAGAGGTGAGTTGAACCTGTCAGACATGACACGCTATAATCAAGCTGCACTGATGCGACATCTTCGTGATTGGTTACATAACACTGACACTTATACAGGAATTACCCGAACAAGTTTTGCACAATCCTATATTAATGTCTACACAAAAACTTTGGCAACAACTATGTCATAAATGCCACCTCAATCCACACGCCTCTCTGTATCTGCCCCTGCTCCGTAACCCAGACTTTCAGGATTGCATGGCTTCCTATCCCTTTGAGACCTGGGGAAAATTACAACAATATGCCAATTGATAGATAAGTTTTCCCACAAACCTATGTCTCATGCTCAAGCTTAAAATATGTATCATTCCCTTTGCCCCTATGCTTTGGTGTTTTTTCAAAGCCAACACTATATCAGTTCAGTCCTGTGTAAATTCTCTCCACACGATTGGGATACCCCGCTGGATGTGTTATTACAGCCTGTCCTGAAGCATAAAGCTATTTCACTACATTACTCTTTGCTCAGATATCAATTTGATTACAACAAATCTAAAACAGGCCTATCTCAATGGCAAGACCACTTCCCTGATTTAACTGCTGAAGTTCTTCCCATTGCATTAGATACCTCAATTAGAATGCTGCCTACCATGACCTATGCTGACATGTTCTTGAATATTTATCGCAGGGTATATCTTTCCCCAGCTCACTGCTACCAAATTGGCCTCTCGGATTCGCAATCTTGTCCAAAGTGCCGCTATCGCCGGGCAGATCTCACACATTGCTTCTGGGACTGCCCTTTCATTAAAAAGTTCTGGACCCAGGTCTGGTGGTTCTCTCTAACTCACTTTGTCCCCAGAATAGACGATTTGGGGGATACTGCCAAGGGAATGTAGGCTACGCAAAGGGTGCCAGAAACTGTTGGTGGCAGTCTCACTGGTGGCCAGAAAAATTTTCCTCCAGGTCTGGGCCCAGAACATCTCCCCACGACTTTCACTTTTCAGGGAAAAACTGTGTCATATCCTTTGCATGGACTGGATTGAAACTTCTCTGCAGAAGGAGTCTACAGTGAAAAAATTTTTTTGATACCTGGGCGAGCCTAATTGACCTCCTTCCCCATATTTCCCCATACTCTCCGGTTTCAAGCTTCCATCACACGGCTTAGGATATGTGGTAATGATCCCCTGATTACATGGTAGCCATAATGCTGATATGTCTGCCTTGGGTTATTTCATGTATATCTTTATTTGTTATGTGGATCATTGATTGTTCTTGTTTTTGATGGATGAGCATTCTATTGTGGTATACCTCATGTTGTTATCATGCCTTCTTATTGTTATTCAACTGACATATTTTCTTCATTGTTTCTGTATGCATTATCTACCTCAATAAAAAAAATCCATAAAAAAGTACCAAAAAGATCAGAAACAGAAGTGTATAACTATAGATATTCCAACACCTCAATTGAAGTGTCGTCAAAATATAACTTTTAGTAAAGTCAATATTATCCTGGTGTTTCTGTATTTTAGAAAGATTTTATTTTACAAGCACCATTCAAAGTCCTTTGGGTGTTTCCTATAGCTATTCTGTCATGTTAACCATTTTGTTTAAACACATAGCTTACACTTGTAATTGCACCTTGCTTTCTTGCATGAAAGCTTGTTCCTCTGCAAGAGATGAATTTGGGTGAACTGTTCTTCTTGCGACATCTGTAGTTCACACCAATTCTCTATATTAAACGCATAACGGTGCGTCATAAATTGCACATAGCATAAATGAAAGATAACATGAACATATATGATAATAAAAGCAAGAACAGTCAAAGTCTACAATAGAAAGGTTTTGAGTAAAAATTAATGATTTGCATTACATTATAAAATAGCAACTGATTAACAGTGGCATGTCAAGGAAACATTGTTAAAGGATGCAAATCATTACACTGGGTACAAAGATGTTTTGGACAGATATAGCAGACACCTTATATGTTGCTTCTCCTGCATCTAAGGGGGGAATTCAATTGGCCGCTTCACTCTTGAAAGTAACACTATTACCATTCATACAATAATTTTAACCTGAATTTCTGCTCGCGGCTTCCAGAGCTGCAAGCAAATTTCAGCGTTAAAAATTATCATACTAATGGTAATAATGCGCACTATTACCCTAGTAACGGTAATAGTGTGCAGACCACTTTACTTTTGAGAGTAACATAGCCAATTTAATTCCCCCTGGAATAATGCCATCATTTGTGTCATACGGATTCTATTTTAGACAAACAATATCTATAGAATATTCTGTTCCTGTAGTTTCTCCATAATTATAACCAACAGGACACAACTGCTTATTGCTATACAAGGATAATTAAATATTCAAAGCAATAAGTGGGACAGATTAACAGCATAGTGAAACAGACTTATTGGCATATTATCATACATCGCAAACATTTTTACACACTATGAAAGAATGTGCAACTGTCATAGAGGGTTAAATAGCAAGGCAAATACGCTAATAACCATTTAATAACAAAAGGTATTTTCCAGGTTCCAGTTTACCCAAGCAATGCTACTATTCCTTGTCTGCTTTAAAGTAACTCAATGTTAGACATGCAGGGCCTGAGTCATTAGGAGAGCAAAGCAAAAAAAAAAAAAAAAGAGTAAGTAACTTTGCACCTTGGCAAAACCATGTTGCTTTGGAGGGGGGGGGCAAATATGAAAGGTGGCAGATCCCGGAGGAGGGGCGAGGTCCACCAGCCCAAAATACATTATGTCTGTCCGACCAGGGGAGCATATGCCCCCAGGGCCATCTTAACAATATTATGGGCCCCCGGGCAAAGCAGTGCACCGGGGCCCCTAGATATAGATATATAGTTGTATACAGATATAGATATATAGAGATAGATAGATAGATGTACTTGCTCAGTGACCCTTGAAGGGTTTTTTTGCAGGTTTTTTTCTTTTGCAGGATTAGTTATTCTCATTAAGAGCCGTGCCTATGGGGCCCCCTTGCCCGTGGGGCCCCCAGGCAGCTGCCCATTGTGCCCAATGGAAAAGATGGCCCTGTATGCCCCCCTGCCCTCCGGGTCAGCCCGCCCCTGTACTTACATCAGGAAAGACTGCATACAGATGTATCTTCATGTGAGCTGTTTATTATCATTTACTTATACAAGTCAATCATATATCAGATGATGAAATATATATTTCTTGTGACCATAACAATCCTCAATAGCAATCTCAGACATAATATAAAACAGTGTAGTACAGATGGTATAATACATCGTTTACTTCACTCGAAATTATGTACCTGTTTTATATAAGTGTACGTGTAGAAGTATCTTAAGTGTGTGTGTGTGTGTGTGTGTGTGTGTGTGTGTGTGTGTGTGTGTGTGTGTGTGTGTGTAGCCCATATTCCATTACTATTCCACTTACAACTCCCATTCTGACTAACTACAACTACCATTCTGTACAGCCAATGACTCCCTATGCTATCTTACAAATGCCATAGGCTATATACGCCAAGTAGAAAAGCACATACAACTATGATTACTTTAATTACAAAGGCACAGTACCACTATCATTCATTACTGCAAGTAAAATGTATCAATCAATAACTTCTCTATTACTTCATTTACGCAATAATATACTGCATGCACCATCAGGCTATCTGTGTATGTGACCACTACAATAGGGAATTATGGAGGACTCCTAGTTGGCTGGCCAAGCCCACGCAATGCTGTCACCATCAGGGACAGGTCATTAGTGGGAATGCTCCTTTTCACTTCTTTCACTCTTCTTGCTTACATCATACTTGCCAACTTTTCCTCGTTGGCTTCAGGGAAATCCCGGGGGAGGTGGGCGTGCGGGGGCAGGGTTTGGCAAATCGCAACAGGGGCTAAGATGACGCGATATTTGCGTCATTAAGTCCCCATCACTTATCTACTGCGGGGGTGACGTCTCCCAGAAATGCGGGAGTCTCCCAGACATTCCGGGAGAGTAGGCAAACTATGCGTTAAAGAAAAGCAGCTAATGAATCTCTAACTCCATTACTGAAGTCATGTTGTCTTACCTGTCAGTCTTTGATTAAATCTTGGTCTCCTTGAAAATTGCCTCCATAGGCATTAATACATGGACATAGGACACAATTTCTGAACTGTGTCATCATGCCACAGATGACGAAGCCAACCACATCTTGTACTGGCTCAGAATCTGAGAGAATGCCAGACTCTTCAGGGAGTGAGGGAGATCACCCCTATTTCAGGGAGTCTCCCTGACAGTCAGGGAGAGTTGGCAAGTATGGCTTACATTCACAATGGTATGACAAAACTGATTTTGTCACGCAATTGCTGGTAAACAATTCTTGTTGACATTTTCAAGTGATTAAACATATGTTTTATCACAAATATGTAAAGTCGCTGTCAGTGTTCTTGTGTGTGCGAAAAAAATAAATAAATAATCTTCTATGCAATGAAGATCAAATTTGTACACAGGTTCACAGCAGCCTGTCAAATATTAGAGGGAACAGCGCTAGTGTGTGAGGATTCCTAGTATTAATACCATGGAGAGTTGTGGTAGTGAAACAAAATGTCTTTATTATGAACACAAATCACACAGGTAATAAAAAGGTGCAGTCAATGGTTAACAGTATGCATAGTCCATAGATATAGCAAGTACCAGGTATAGCTTGGAAACTGCAACAAGAAAGACTGGTGTCCAGGTGTACAGATGAAGTGCAGGCACAAGAAGACTTGAATAACTGGGTGGTTGAAATGCAGACACAGGTGTCAGGATAGACAGGTTAGCTGGGAAGCTAGGGCAGGAAAGATTGGTGTCCAGGTATACAGATGAAGAGCAGGCAAAATGAGACATTGGATGTCAGGCACAAATGGTGAAGTGCAGATTATGGTTACCAAGTTTAGTAGATGATAGGAGGCACCGAATGATCCACGGAAGAATCAGACAACGGAGGGTCAGAAGCCGGAAGATCCACAATATTATCAGGGAGTAAACAGAAGCAAGGTCAAACAATGCCGGGGTCTGGGTGCAATACATAGTAAAGCTAGGTACACACTACTACAAAATTCTAACGATACGATATTTTACCAATTTAGCTAACGACAAAAAAAAATAAAAAGTCCCGATCAGCATGCCGATACATGCATACACACTACACTCGATTACCTCCAGATCTGTGCTATTCATCTGTCATTAACTATCAGATGAAAAGTAGCAGCATAGTGTCTCTCCATAGTGTCCTATCCTAGTACCCAGCTAAACACATCCTCAGCATCAAATGCAGCAGCAGTGAGTTTTTTTTATCGCAATAAGACTGTAAGCTTTACAAGGGATCTAATAAACTGCAGGGAGCTGATGCCGAGACCCAACTTTACCTTTGTTTGAACTCCACATTTCTAAAATTATATTCCCAGAGTTGCATTAAATCACATTTATCAGTGTGTAGTAACACTGGATTGTTTGGACCAAACTATTTCTATCACTGAAGTATTTAACAGCATATTATAGTATTGTTCTGCTATCGTTTCAGATTGTTTTAGAAGTGTATCCAACCTGCCACATTGTAAATTGCATCTTGCTACAATGATACTTCCTTTCCTGATGTAACAAAAATGTTGCATTTATTTTGTAATAATGCATAGCAGAGTATTCCTGCCTTCCTTGCCATCCTACGCTGCCTGACTCTCTCCTTTCATGTGCTGTCAATGGCAGCCTGTCATTGTAATATGTCATACGGAGCAAGTGTGTCTATGTTTTAGTGCCTGTTTACAGCTACGGTGCATGGTGCAATAAATCTTGCCTGGCCATAAATGACAAAAAACATTGGTATATAGGAGAGGCCCCTCGGACTTTTAACTCTTTATATTTCAAAAGTGAAATAAATCTTAATTACTACCAGAGAAACACAAGAATAGCGGAACACATTGCATATGTTTGAATGCTGATGAAACTTAGGGTTATAGTTGACACTGGCATTGTTTCTGCTATACATAAAAGTAATGTGCTTCCTTACAGCTTTGTAAAACCCTCAGGTGAAGCCTGGCTATGCCCACTTATAATATATACACATATATATAGCACACCTGTCACTCACAGCCTGCGCAAAATCTTCATGCTCAGTCGGGCAGCTGTCACATGGGTTAAAAGGAATAATCTGCACCATAGAGCTGTCAATCTTTCATTACCTCGAGTCTACTTTTTAACTCCCTTCAGCAGTTTGCATAGAAGAAGAATTTCTTACAGCTCTTGCAGAAGCATCTCCTAAACCTTGTCCGGCATACGGCAATCTCTGCTGTCACAACGGGAGAAAGTAAAGTAATAGTGTAAAAGTGTACACTCCTGTGCCATGCTGATGACAGTCTCCTTGGTGGCAGAATACTAATCCTCTTCCATGAAAGCATTATACAGGAACGAGTCTCCCTGAAACTCATGCTGATCGAAGATCAGGGCAAGTGACAGGCGCATGAATGAAATAATCTTTACGAACTGAAACAGACCCAAAATTTGACGATCTGTGTCATTTCATATACTTTAGCGACAGAAAACACTCGCTTCTCAAACCACTTGTTAGCACTGTACTACTTAGCATATTAATATACTGTATAATGCACAGCATGCAGCCTGGTAACTGGAGCAGGGGTAACTGTCACTGATTTCTCCGGGTAACACAGGGGCTGTCACTGTGCAGTGTGCAGGATCGGAAGGTGATCGGAACGAAATTATTAAACAGTACGACCAACCAAATTAAACGACAATCGGTACTTTGGAACGTTTGTCATTCATCGTGAAAGTATATACACTAATGCAATATCTGGCCGGGCAGTCGTTTATCCGGTGATTGGCCCGATAATTGGCTGAAAAAACTGCAGTGTGTACCCAGCTTAACACAGCAAGAGTCAAATGTCAGGGAAAAGTCAAGATCCAAACAGGAGTTTCATAGAGAGACCAGCAGCAGCAAGACACTTGATGAACTGGCTCAGATTACTGGGAAAGTCAGTCTCTTAAAGACCAGAAACAGATGAATAGACTCCAATAGTAATTATTAAGACTTACCCCTTGCAGGCAGGATCAGATGAAGGCAGTGCAGCCTCTAGAGAGGAGATACCGAACTGCAGCCTGAGGCAGACCGTGACAATATAGACAGCATCCTAGTGACCGCCACACAATGTAGAGAGCAGTCTAGTGATCTCTTTACAAGATAGAGATCATTCTTATGGCCACCATACATTACAGAGTCCAATTTATTGACTGCAATACAATACAGTGAGCATCCTAGTGAGCACCATACAATACAGACAGCATCCTAATGACTATCATACAATACAGAGAGCATCCTAGTGATGTATATACAATACAGAGAGCATTCTTGTGACAAACGTACAGTACAGAAAGCAATATAATGCCCGCCATACAATACAAAAAGAATTCTAGTGATACCTAAACAAAATAGAGAGCATCTAAGTTTCCGCCCATAAAATAAACAGAACATTCTAGTGACCTCTATAGAATACTTAGAGCATTTTAGTGGCCTCTATACAATGCAGAGAGCCTTCTAGTGACCTCTTTACAAAGCAGAGATCATTCTTGTGACCACCATATATTAAAGAGAGCATCCTAATGAGTGCCATACAATACAGATATCATCCTAGTGACTGTCATACAATACAGAGAGCATCACAGTACCCGCCATACAATACAAACAGAATTCTATTGATACCTATACAAAATAGAGAGCATGCTAGTTACCACCATACAATACAGATAGCATCCTAAAAAATGCATTACAATACAGACAGGCCCGGCGCTCCCATTAGGCAAGGTTAGGCATTTGCCTAGGGCGCCGGGCTCTGGAGGGCGCCCTCCAGAATGAAAATTACTTTAAAACTGTGCGGCGACCGCTGACCATACCTGTCACGGTCGCCGCACGGCATTCAGATGCACGGGGGAGGGGGGAAGAGGCTATTGCTCACCACCGCCGCCTCTCTGCTCCGTCTCCTCCCCTCCACTCACTAGTGTCATTGAGTGGAGGGGAGGAGACGGAGCAGAGAGGCGGCGGTGGTGAGGTAAGGAAAGACTGGGTGAGGGGGGAGGAGGGCGCCGATTGTTGCGGGGGGAGGTCTGGGGCGCCGATTTTGTAAAAATGCCTAGGGCGCCATGGAGGCTAGCACCGGCCCTGAATACAGACAACATCCTAGTGACCACCACACAAAGCAGAGAGCAGTCTAGTGATCTCTTTACAAGACAGAGATCATTCTTATGACCACCATACTTTACAGAGAACATCCTATTGTCTGCCATACAATACAATGAGCATCCTAGTGAGCACCATACAATACAGCATCCTAATAACACCATACGTTATAGGCAACATCCTAGTGATCTATATACCATATGCTGAGTATTTTAGTGACATATACAATACAGAGAACATTCTATTGACCTCTATACAATACAGAGAGCATTATAATTATTATATACAATACAGAGAACAGTCTAGTAACCTCTTAACAAGACAGAGATCAATCTTGTCACTACCATACAATACAGCGAGCATCATAATATTTGCCATACAATACAGATATCATTCTAGTGACTACTATACAATACAGAGAGCGTCCTAGTGTCAGACGCTGTCCCTGCTGCTTCACATCCAGAACGGTTGCTTGTATTTGTTGGTTGAGGCATGTCCTGTTGCTTAACAAAAGAGGTTTGGTCAGTCACTGTAAGATAGTATATCTGCTGCATGGTTGGGGGGAGTGTTTCACTTCCTCTTTCTGACAGTGCGGCAGCCTTCTGTAACTCATTGCTTGTTGGGTCCCAATTCTGTGTATATATGTAAAACAGTCCAAACTGGTGAAGTATTTTCTAGATAGTGTTCCCACAAGCCTATGTAAGCATATCACATTGATACTTGAATTTATCTTATCTGTATATGGCACTTATGGTATTCCCAGGTCCAAGGACTGAATAGTGCATCGCCGGGCCCCATAGCAAAATCAGTGTAGAGGTCCGGTGATGGTGCTTAGAATGTGTTAGGCGCCGTCCCCGCACGCACGTTAGGTGCCAGGGATGGCTGCCTTCTGGGTTTCCTCTGACGCGTCTCGTTGCTAGGCAACGGGGCGCTACTTCCGGTTTTCGGCCCGGCAATGCGGGCGCATGCGCAGACGATTGCGTCTCCATTGCCTGGCAACCTCATCCTATCGGCGGTCAGCAGTTCTGACCGCCGATTCCACTGCCACCAATGAGAGAGCCTCTTCATCTATTTATATCTGGCTCTGGCGCCATTAGGGTGCCAGAGTATCTAGGTCACACTAGTCTCCAGCACCTTTGTATGTCTTCTAGCTGTCTGCCTGACTTCCTGAATTCTGACCCGGTTCTGCCGGACTACTCTTTAGGATCACCCTCTGAACATTTGATCTCCTGGTATTGACCACTGGTGTTCTGACCCCACTCTTGCCTGCTTCTTCGGTACCTGTATTGCCTGCACGGTTTGACCTTGGACTACACGACTACTCTTGTTTATCTACACCTTGCAGGTAGCTATCTGGGAGGGCCGCGACCTGCACGCCTTTGCAGCGAACCCCAAACTCCCTTGTGGGGGTCCCTGGCGAAGACCAGAGACATGTTTAGACTCCGCGCCTAACTTAGCAGCGCCAATACCCTCAGGTAAGACCTTTAGAGCAAGTCTGTCTCTGACAGTATACTCTGGCCATGTCCTTTTGAAGGCCCCGGTGAACTATCAACCCGAAATTTGATGCTCCACCTGGCCCACAAGGTCGAACAATACGATGCCGAGCAGGCCCGTTTACTCCAATGTATTCAAGGAATAGCCTCCTATCTGGACTCACTCTAGGCCTCCTTGCCTGCTTCCCAGCCTGCTGCCGTCACCTCTTCCAGAGCTAGTCCTTCTACTTCAGCTCCTGCGACAGTCTCAGCCTCCTCATTACGGCTTCTGACACCAGAGAAATTTGATGGAGACCCTAAAAAATGCCGGGGATTTCTGAACCAATATTGAATTCACTTTGAATGTAACACCAGATCCCTTCCCTCCAAGCGCTCTAAAGCTGCTTTCATCATCTCTCTACTGTCCGGACAAGCCCTGGCCTGAGCCTCTCCCTTATGTGAACTTGATGATCCCCTTCTACAGAACGTCTCTTCTTTCGCCGCAGAGTTTCCGAAGATAATTGATGAACCGGGCCGGGTTTCATATGCAGCCTCCAGCCTCCTATCCCTACGCTAAGGAACCCAAACTGTCGGACAATATGTGGTTCAGTTCCGCACCTTGGCATCCGAGCTCAAATGGAACAATGAGGCACTTGTGGCAACAATTTGGCAAGGACTTTCTGATCATATTAAAGACGAATTGGTGTCCTGTGAACTCCCTGTGGACCTTGACACCCTTATTTCTCTATGTAACAGGATTGATCTTCGCTTCCAGGAAAGAACCCAAGAAAGATCTTCTGCCAGGTGCTTTGTTCCTAGTCTTGCTCCTCGTTTTCAGAACCCGAATCCAGTTCCTTTGGATGGACTCATGCAAATCTGATGATCCCGGCTATCCCCTGAAGAAAGAGAGAGACGGTTTAAACAGAACCTCTGTCTATATTGTGGATAGGGAGGTCATCTTTTAGCCACCTATCCTGAAAAGCGGGAAAACACCCTCTCCTAATTCATTCTAGGAGTCAGGCTTTCCACTCCCTATTCCACCTCGAAACCAGATTTTCTGATGTCAATTTCTCTGGACAATCCTAGTGACCACCTAGTGACCTCTGCCTTCATGGACTCAGGGGGTGCCGGAAGTTTCTTCTCTGCCACCCTGGCGTCACAACTCCAAATACCTACCTGAGATTTGCCTCAGCCATGGTTTCTTACTAAAGTGGATGGTAATCGTGTCATCAACGGTTCCATCTCCAAAGTCACATCTCCTGTTCAACTGACGGTAGGAGTCTTGCATTCGGAATGGAATGAATTCTTGGTATTACCCCAGTCCATTAATTCTGTCATCCTGGGTCTCCCATGGCTCAGATTACATGCACCTCAGTTTGATTGTAGTTCAGCACAGCTCACTTCCCTGGTGTTTCGAGAAATGCCTTCTCGCAGTAAAACCCAAGAAGTGAATAACATCCTCTATTTCTTGTCAGGTGCTCTCCTCACAACTGGAGCTGACGTATTCTACAAAGCAGCCTCCGAGATTTTTCCCCCTCATCGCCCTTGGGAATGTCCAATTGATTTGTTACCTGGTAAACCCATTTCAAGGAGTAGAATTTATCTTCGAATACTGGAGGGTGCGAGAAGGTGAGGATCTCAGCATTTTCCTTGTTGAAAGAAGCATTCTCATCAGCACCTGCCCGGCTCACCCTGACTAAGGTAAACCTTTTTTCCTGGAAGTGAACTTCGGTTCACTTTTGTGTTAAATTTGTTTTATTGTGGCGTACTAGCGCCACTTACTCATCACTTTAGGAAAGGTATCAGTTGGTTCACAGCACCAAAACCTAAACATATAAAACCCTGTATGAAAGAAGGTATAGCTACCTATTTCCTAGAGCACTGATATTCTTTCCTCTACAAACAAGGAAGGCACCATACCCAATGTCTCCCGGCTTTTGATAGGCTCACAAAGTGACAAAGACTGTGAGGTCCTGAGGTCCTTGTTTCAGGCTCAAACAAGAGCGTAACCCATAGTCAGCACTGTCCAAGCAAAAGAATCCTGTTGGTGGGGCAATATCTCTTTTTATCCCTGGTCTGGTTCCCATGGTTGCATGGCTTCAGCAGGGCAGGTGATAGATAGAACTAACTCAATGGATTGGCACTCGAATATCAAAGGGACTGTTATCTAGCTTATCCTGTACATTAGCTTAGCAGCAGGCTTACTGTGTTATTTGACTCTAGGATGTTTGGTTGTCAATGATGTTAAACAATGAGTACCAACCTTACGAGACAAAGCAGTATAATCACCCTGAAATCTGTACATCTTGAGCTACCCCCTGATTTAACTCTCTCCATTTTATTTCGGGTTTGTTTCCACGGTCTGCCTGACAGATACAATATGGCCAACCATTAGTGGAGAAAGTCACGCAATGTCTTGTGCCAAAGGTCGGCCTTAATAATCTGAATGTCCATGGTTGGATGGGTACCAAGGTGGCCCAATTTGAAAGTAGCTGGGACATTTTAAAGAGTGTATCCGTTCTTACAGAAGTCCAGGCAAGACTCATTGATTCCTCAGGATCAGCCACAGATCTATAGATCCGTTCCGCCCCCCATCTACAATATCACAATTCTAGCAGAAGTGGATTCACTTTCGCCAACCTGGATTAGCGCTGGCAGTAACAGAGCTGCGGAGGCTAACAAACCACTGGTTTTCACCAGGGACTCCGGCAAGGAGGTTTTGGCTTAGCTGCAGGTAAATTTGGAGGTCACGGCCCTCTGCGCTGCCTCCAGACGAGACGAGCTGGTATCAAGTGCAAGAGATTAGTCAACATAGCCGGGACAGGTACACTATGGACTGCAAAATGCCAAATCAGGAACCCAAAGAATTGTCAGAACAAGCCAGGACAGAAACAATCGGGAATACACAGTACCAAACAACAGGCAGAAGAACAGTCAGTAACAGTCCGGGTCAGAATACACAGGATTCGGCCACAAGTTGCACAGGAACGCTGGAGTAAAGATATGGAGCCTAAAACTCTGGCACAGGCCTATGCACTGAGCAGTTTAAAGAGCTGAGCTGAAGAGCAGGGCAGGTCACAGGATTATTATGGCACAAGGTTCTGCACCTGGAGCAAAGGGACAAATAGAGTGAGTGTGCCGGACAGTGAGTTTAAAAAGCAACTGCCAGACTTCGATGTGTGACAATACCCCCCCCCCCCCCCGCCCCTCCATCTTAAGGGTGGACACAGGACACAGAAGAAAAGGTTTACCATTAAATTTCCTATAAACCATTTTAAGAAGACTGGGAGCATGAATGTCAGAGTCCTTGACCTAAGAACGTTCTTCAGGATCGTATCCCTTCCAATCCACAAGAAATTGAAGGCCAGCTTTAGAAACACGAGAGTCCAAAATCTGGCTAACCTCAAACCCCTCTTGCTGGTCAACTGCAGAAGAGGGAGGATCACTTCTAGGGGTAAACCGATTAAGTACAAGAGGTTTGAGTATGAAAATGTGGAACACCTTGGAGAGAGGTAATGAGGCTGGTAAATTCAACCTGAAGGCCACAGGATTAATCTTTTGGAGGATTTTGAAAGGTCCAATGAAACGTGGTGCAAACTTCATGCTGGGTACTCGTAAGCGAAGATTTCTGGTGGATAACCACACTTTGTCCCCGGAGCCAGTGGCGGATCCAGGGGGGGATGATCGCCCTCTAGCAGGGGCTTGCTGCCGACGGCTGCACACTGTGTGCAGGTCCATTCGGCAGTGACAGTGTGCTGTCTGGCCACTCTGATTGTGTTAAAACACAATGAGAGCACCCGGGCAGCACACTGTCTCTGCCTAACGGACCTGCACATAGTGTGCAGCCGCCGGCAGCCTTAGATGTCAGAAAGGGGGCGGGTCCTAAATCGCCCCACCCCCCTTCCTAAATCGCCCCTGCCTGGAGCTAAACTAGGAACTTTATGTCTTTTTTTTGTCAGCCGCAGATTTGTAGCGAGATGATGTTTTGATTACATTTTTTGTACTTGGGTCCAGATGTCAGAGTTCTCTGGACTGGGGATGGAAAAGAGTACCAGAAGCAGAGGGTGGCAACCATATAGGATGAAAAAAGGGGACATGGACATCCCTTGATGAGTGTGATTATTATGAGCAAGCTCAGCCCAAGGTAGCAATTCAACCCAATTATCTTGACTTGCGGAAATATACATCCTAATGAATGTCTCCAGGTCTTGGTTTACCCTCTCTGTTTATCCATTTGACTATGGGTGATATGTAGGGAAAAATTTAATTTGATGCCAAAAGTTTTACAGAGAGATCTCCAGAATTTGGACATAAATTGCACTCCTCGATCAGAGACAATCTCTTGCAAGCAACCATGTAATCTGAATATCTCTTTGATAAAAATGTCAGCTAGAGCAGGAGAAGGAAGAACCTTCAGGAGAACAAAGTGGGCTGCCTTAGAAAATCTATCAACCACCACCCAGATGGTATTGTATCCTTTACACCAGGGTAAGTCCATTGAAATGTGTGTCCAAGCCCTGGCTGGAACTGGTAGCGGATGTAAAGGACCAAGAGGTTTTGTCGTGGTGTTTTATATTGAGCACAAATACCTTAACAGACTGAGGAAAAGAAAGCCTCCAGTAATTTTTTAACTCCTGCATGGCCTGCGAACAGAGATGCTTGGGCCCATCGTAAAAACAGGCTAGGGCGAAGCTTAGGGGTAAAGAAATGTTTTGCCTGAAGGAGGGAACAGGAGTCACAGCAATGATGCAGTTCGCATCAATGATGGAACAATTTCCAGAGGATGACTCCTGATTTGAGGAGTCAAAAGAGCAAGATAAAGCATCAGCCTTCAAATTTTTGGAACCTGGACGAAAAGCGAGAATTAAATTTAAGCGGGAGAAGAAAAGGGACCATCTTCATTGGTGGAGATTAAAACATTCAGCTGCTTGTATGCTTGTAGATACAAAAGATTTTTATGGTCTGTGTACACAGTCACTGGGAAAAAGGCACCCTCCAGATCAGGGGTCCTCAAACTTTTTAAACAGGGGGCCAGTTCACTGTCCCTCAGACCGTTGGAGGGCTGGACTATAGTAAAAACAAAAACTATGATCCAGCGCTTCAGCCGGCCAGCCAATCGGCGGCGGCCGCCGCCCCCTCTCCCTCTTCCACCAATGACCTTCTCATGTAAAAAAAATGACAGACAGGCAGCGGCGGCATAAACACCCGGCGGCAGAGCTGGATTAAGGCTTCGGGGGGCCCGGGGCACTTAAGACAGGGGGGCCCCTAAGATCTAAAATTAAGGGCATAGTAACACATCCTGCATTACATCACCTACAGCCCACAGTATGACACTTACAGCTCTCCCAGAGGGCTCACTTAGGTTGTCTGCATAAGAAAAATCATTGTTTCCACAAACTAAAATACTGTACATTAAAACAATCATCAAAACACCTCATTAAAATGGGTATTGACACCACACATTAAAACTAGCAATGATATCACACATTAAAAATACCATTGATAACGTGCACTAAAACTAGCAATGATGCCGCACGCTAAAACTAGCAATGATACCGCACTTTAAAATACCATTGATAATGCATCATTGGGCATGGCCAGGTCACCCTCCTACAGACAAAAAAACTGCATTGTTGTGTACACCATTGAACGGTCACCAAAAATTAGGATTATCCCACTAGAATCAAAACATTTCACAGACTTTGCTGCTCTCTCCTACCTGTTCTTCTCACTTTCACCACCTGTGCTGCAGGTTTCTTTAGTTGCGGCTTGTCTGGATCCTGGAATGGTAGGGGCCCTATTTGGAAAAAAAAATGGGTACATTTAGAAAATTACAGCCACCCCCGGCTTTAAATCAGTACCACCCATGATTAATAATTAGGCCTTCCTCCAGCCCCAACATTAAAATAATAGTATTCACATTTAATAAATAAACCTATTTCCCTCCCTACAAACAGCCCCAGCAATAAATTAATAGTATTTACATTTCAGAAATATACCTATTTCCCGCAACCGTCACTGCCATTAAATAATTCATAGGCACATTTAATAAAGGGACCTCATTCTCCCCAAACCACACCATCTTAAATTAATTAATTGTCCCCACTATTGTGTCTCTCTCCCCCTTTTCCTCATGCTGTTTCTCTCACCCTTTTTTTCTTATACTGTGCCTTTCTTCCCCCTTTTTTCCCATGCTGTGCCTCTCCCCCTTTTTCCTTACTGTGCCTCTCTTCTCCCCCTTTTTCCTCCATAGTGTGCCTCTCTTCTCCCCCTTTTTCCTCCATAGTGTGCCTCTCTTTTCCCCCTTTTTCCTCTATAGTGTGCTTCTCTTTTCCCCCTTTTTCCTCCATACTGTGTCTCTCTTCTCCCCCTTTTTCCTCCATACTGTGCCTCTCTTCTCCCCCTTTTTCCTCCATACTGTGCCTTTCCTCTACCCCTTTTTCCTCCATACTGTGCCTTTCTTCTACCCCTTTTTCCTCCATACTGTGCCTCTTCTACCCCTTTTTCCTCCATACTGTGCCTCTTCTACCCCTTTTTCCTCCGTACTGTGCCTCTTCTACCCCTTTTTCCTCCCTACTGTGGCTCTTCTACCCCTTTTTCCTCCCTACTGTGCCTCTTCTACCCCTTTTTCCTCCATACTGTGCCTTTCTTCTACCCCTTTTTCCTCCATACTGTGCCTCTTCTACCCCTTTTTCCTCCATACTGTGCCTCTTCTACCCCTTTTTCCTCCATACTGTGCCTCTTCTACCCTTTTCCTCTATACTGTGCCTCTTCTACCCCTTTTTCCTCCATACTGTGCCTCTTCTACCCCTTTTTCCTCCATACTGTGCCTCTTCTACCCCTTTTTCCTCCATACTGTGCCTCTTCTACCCCTTTTCCTCCATACTGTGCCTCTTCTACCCCTTTTCCTCCATACTGTGCCTCTTCTACCCCTTTTTTTCCATACTGTGCCTCTTCTACCCCTTTTCCTTCATACTGTGCCTTTTTGCGTTATTCCCTTTTTTTTTTTACTTACCTTTCTATTAGCTTTTCTTCTCCTCTCTTCTGTCTTCTCTCTTCTTGCTTCCTCTCCGCGCTGCTCCTCACTGAATGACAGGCGTGACTTGATGACGCCACGCCTGTCATTCAGTATCAACAGTGCAGAGAGGAAGGAGGAGGAGGGACGCCAGCGCCACGGTGAGGTGAGTAGTGTATCTTTTTTTTTTTTTTACTACCCGGCTCCCCCCACCAATGAAGGGAGCCCCGAAACCCCCCCCCCCCCGCCACCATTAAAAAAAATAAAATAAATAAGAATAAAAAAATTTAAAAAAAGCCCCTTAATCCGGCTATGCCCGGCGGGCCAGATAAATGTCCTCAGCGGGCCGCATGTGGCCTGCGGGCCGTAGTTTGAGGACCCCTGCTCCAGATGATGTCTGAACTCTTCTTTTTTTTTTTAGTTTTATTTTTACAAAGTCATATAGACAAGAGACTACAGCTGACATCGTGAATACACAAGTAGAAGATAACAAGAAAATCACACAGGGTCTATGTCCAGAGCAGATCATGAAATTCTACATGTCAACCGGAATTTTAAATATAAGAAAAAAGAGTGACCCAAAGTTTTTGTACGGAGAGAAGAGAAAAGGAGGAGAGAGAAAAAGAGAGGGGCAAGAAAAAGGAAGAGGGAAAGGAAGAAAGAAAAAGAAGGGAGAAAAGTGACTAGATCCATTGTGAGAAATGGGAAAAGCTCTGGAAAGGAAAAATAATAAAACTAAGATTTTAATAGTACTGAGTTATGTGAAGGGTGGACACGCCTGAAAAAAGGATAGCCACGGGTCCCAGACTTTGGTGAAGGCTCTCGAGTTGTTGCAGATAATACTGGTCATAAATTCCATCCTCTGGGTGTGCCAACTCTATTGATTATGGACTAAAGGGAAGGAGGGGATTGTTGCTGCCAATCTGCCACTATTTGGCAAGTAGCTGCAGAGAGAATGTGCCTAATTAATTTACTCTGATGGCGGGATGCCGAGGGAACTTTCATGGGAAGAAGAAAGAATTTAGGCTCCAGCTCTAGTCCACTTGCAGAATTGAGTGGATCAAATTCTTAATCTCCATTCAGAAACTTGACAGTCTTGGGCACAAACACTAAATGTGGAGGAACGTGCCCTCATGGGAGCAACCCAGCCAACACAGATCAAACGAATCAGGGAGGATTCTACGAAGACGCGGTATAGCACCTTATAGGTGTTAAGTTTAATTCTAACACAGATAGAACTGGAGGCTGCATTCTCATATATCTCAGACCACTCCTCGTCTAATAACTCTTCACCAGGGTCCCACTCCCAGGCTAATTCATGCGGGCCTCTAAGATTCGAGGTAGAAGAAGCTAGCTCGAAGTAAAGAGTGGAAATGAGACCTTTTGTAGAAAATTGGCGTAAGCAGAGGGCTTAAAGGTAGAGAGAGGTCGAGCTGAGAGGCGGCTTTTAACAACACTATGAAAATGACGTAGTTGCATAAACTGTTAAAAGTGCTTTGAGGAAATATGAAAATGAGATTGGATGTCAGAGAATTGAGAGAAGGTCGCGGAGGAGGTTAGGTGATTGAGATATCTGACTCCATGCGAGTACCACTGCTGAAGTGAACTAGGATGAAATCCTGGGAGAAAATCCGGGGAGTTAAATAACGGAAATTACCAGGGAGGGATGTGGCGACAGGCCATATTTTTGAGACGATGAGTCCCAAATGGATAAAGAATGTGAAATAATCTGGTGGAGTAGAAAGCTCTTGGGACGGCCTGACCTTGGGAGCCACAGGAGAGAGGATAGTGAGAGCAGCCCCAGACCTTCCGCCTCAATTTTAGACCAAACTCTAGTTTCTATCGATCCGCACCAATGGACACATTGAGCGAGTTTGGCAGAGAGATAGTATCTAAGGAAATCAGATATACCCAGGCCCCCTTCCCGCGGGGAACTCTGAAGAATTTTGAGTTGAACTCAGGGCCGCCTGCAAACAAACCTAGCAATGTGGAACTGGAGGAATTTAAAGACATATGGTGGGATACGAATAGGAAGAGTCTGAAAATAATAAAGCAATCTGGGGAGGATATTCATTTTAACAGCATTAATGTGGCTAATCCAAGAGATGTAGAGTTAAGACCAAGCTGCCAGGTTAAACTTTATTTGGTCGAGGAGGCAGGGAAAATTAGCTTGGAAAAGGTGCCGGTAATGTTTAGTGATAAGGACAACCAAATATTACATTTTTTGAAGACCCCACTGCAATGGGAAGGAACGCTCCAGAAGTATCATGTCTGCGTCAGAAACGTTAAAAGTCTAGTGCCTCCGTCTTGTCCGGGTTGGTCATATAGCCCGAGAAATAGCCATAGAGGTCTAACTCAGCCAAGAGAGGAGGCACCAACATATTGGGATGAGTAATGGACAACAAGACATTGTCCGCAAAAAGCGTGATCTTATGAGTAGAGGGACCCATTTGTATACCAGTTATCTCATGGTTATCTCGAATCCTTGCGGCCAATGATTCAATAATAAGAGCAAATATAAGTGGAGAGAGGGGGCACACATTGCCGTGTGTCATTCAGAAAGCCGTCTGTCACTCACCGGACCGTGAGTGCCTCTTCCCGGACATTTAGGAACCGTGGCCGTCCTCCATCCTGAGGGTCTGCGCATGCGCAGCCCTTTCCTATACTTCAGTGTATGTCCCTTTAACTCAATTGGCAGATCAGGCAACCTCCCTATATTAAGCACCTGTGGTCAACACCACGTTGCCTGATCTTGGAGTCTCATTCCCTATGAGTCTCTGAAGGTGTTCCTGTATTCCTCGTGTTTTCAGCGCTGCTGATTCCTGTGGTTTCCAAACCACTTCTACCTTTGTGGTTTCCAAACCACTTCTACTACTGTGGTTCCCATACCACTTCTACCATGAACTGTATCATCGTGACTGTTAGCTGATTCCTATCCGCTGCCTCCGTGCACTACAGTCTTCCAAACCACTTCAACGCTATTACTTATCATTGTGACTGTTTGCTGATTCCTATCCGCTGCCTCCGTGCACTTCAGTCCTCTAATCCACATCATCGCTATTATATTTCACTGTGACTGTTTGCTGGTTCCTACCCGCTGCCTCTGTGCACTCCAACCGTTACTTTACATCCACTCACCTGTTCCTCATCAAGTCCGTGAGCTGATTCCTATCCGCTGCCTCCGTGCACTACAAGCCTTCAGCCTGCAACTCGCCTGTGTTCATTATCGTGACTGTTAGCTGTTGTCTATCCGCTGCTTCTGTGCACTACAGCCTCCAGCCTACAACTCGCCTGTGTTCATCATCGGGATTGTTAGCTGATGTCTACCCGCTGCTTCCGTGCACTACAGCCTCCAGCCTACAACTCGCCTGTGTTCATCATCGTGACAAGTTAGCTGATTCCTATCGGCTGCTCCTGTGCACTGCAGTCTCTTCTCAGCTCTCCTGTGTTTCCTCGAGACTGCTGCTCTCATTGCCATTTGCTACTCTCCGTGATCAACAGCTCCTGGTCTACTCTGCTCTTCCGTGTTCCATCGCTACTGACAACTATTGGTTGCTACTGGTTACCTCCGTGTACCGCAGAGCCCTGCTGCTGCTGACCGCGCTATCATCCATCTACTGCTGATCCGCTCTCCACGCCTTCACGTGTCCCGCAGGTCTACCCTCCTGTCTGCATTGGATTTATATCTCATCTACTACTCCTCTGCTGGATCATCTCCACTCTCCTGGGTCCTGCGTGAGCCCAGTTCCACGTGTTATTGATTCCTGTGGATTCGTGTCCCTGTTGGTCTACTTATCTGTGCGCTGCACCTACTGACCGCTGCCTCAGGTATCCTGGGACTTCTCATCCAGCCGGCCTCCTGCCGCTCAGGTACCCCTGCACTCCTATCTGACTGCCTGCTTCTGAACCACGGTATGCATACTTCTCATTGACTGTGTTGGTGTATTGCATATCTTGCTGGACTGTGTTGGTTCTCCTCTGGAGTCTGCTATCCGCTGAGTCTATTGCCATCATTGACTGTGTTAACTTGTGCTGGACTACTTCAAGAGACTTCCTATATTTGCAGACCTGTTCAGTCATTTATATATATATATTGTGCATGTTACTGTGGATCGTATATAAGGTGCCTGTGTATATCCTGTGTTGCAGTCTCTCCCCGTGCACCTCCTCACATATATATTCAGTGGTACAACTTGCTGGCAGCAGACCACTGATCCCTGTTTCCAGTATCACCTGTTCCAGTATCCTCTCACATAGCAGTGGTACAACTTGCTATCGCAGACCACTGACTCCCCGGATACCTCCACTTGGATTCCACTCCTGCACTCAGACAGCGGTACCACTTGCTATCCGCAGACCGCTGACTCTCATCACCTCCTCGTTTCTGTTGGACATTCCTCCTCACTATAGCAGTGGTACAACTTGCTACCGCAGACCACTGACTACCTTCACGTGTCCTTGTCCTACAGTTCCTCGTGTACTATTACCTCCATATTACCAGTGCTGCTAGTCATAGACTTTCCTGAGCATCTCATCATCTGCTGCTTCCTGGTCCGTGATCACCCAGCTACCAGAGTACCCTATTACCATCTATATTGCTCTGGTAAGCCTACCACCTGGTGATCCCTGGGTAAAGACTCCTAGTGCCCGTGACACCGTCAAAGTCAAGCCATTAGCAGAAACAGTGGCCGAAGGGGAACGATAGAGGGCCAAGGTACCTGTCAGAAATCTGTCTGTAAACCCCATTGCTCAGCATTGAGCGCCATGAGGAGGGAGGGAAGGTAATCATTTTGTACCGTATGATTCAAATCAATAATCCTTCTAGTATTGTCAGGGGCTTGACGCCCTGGGAAAAATCCCACCTGATCTGAATGGATGAGGGCAGGGAGAAATGGGTTCAACCTAGAGGCCAAGATCTTAGCAAATATTTTCAGATCAACATTAAGTAACGAAATAGGTCTATATCTGGTGCATAGAGATTGGACTTTCTCCGGTTTCGGAATAATAATTATGTTGGCCCTAGTGGTGGCAGGGTTAAAGGAAGCCCCCTCGAGCACTTCATTAAAGAATTTTGTTAGATGGGGACCTCGGCAAACTTTTTATAGTACTGGGGGGTGAGGCCATCTGGATCGGGAGCTGAGGAAGACTTCAATGACTTAATCGCCGCCAGAACCTCAGACAAAGTAATGTCTGCATTCAGCAATGATTGCTGCTCTGAGGTAACTTTAGGAAGGGGTGTGGATGAAAGGTATTCAGTCAAGGTGGGAACTTGGGTGTTTCCATGGGGGGAAGGCGCATCAAGGTTGTAGAGAGAAGAATAAAACTCCCTGAATTTGTTAACAATAGTTGCCAGGTCATGGGTGATATCGCCTGAGGGAAGCTGACATATTTTATCGTTATGATTCTGGGCTATTTTTTTCCAGAGTTTTCTAGCTAGCACCGAATCAGCTTTTTCCACTTTATCATAGTAATGCTGCTAAAGTTTCTGCATAGTGATGGCCGCCTTACGGGAAAGAAGGGTTTTAATTGAGGCAATCTTGGGGAGCAGGGCCGGGTCATGAGTTTGGTGTTGCGTGAGGATTGATGCTAGTCTGAGTTCCAAAGAGGATACTTCCTCAGCCGCTTTTTTTCTGACCATTGCCAACTGTCTAAACAGTTGACCCCGTAGAGTAGCTTTATGGGCCTCCCATACAATTCCTGGGGTCATGTCAGGGGTTGAATTTTCTAAGAAGTAATTAGTAATGAATGTCTTGATATCTAGACCTGTGGATCTATTTAGTAAAAGCGAGTCGTCTAGACGCCATCTACTACGCTGTGGGGGCGGCTTCAGGAAATCTATAAGGAAGGATACGCCCGAATTATCAGTCTAGGTGAGAGGGGTTATGTCTGACTGTATTACATGATGGGTAAGTGTATGCGAGACGTATAGCATATCTATGCGTGTGTATAGTTGGTGAAAAATGGGTATAATCCCTAGCATCCGCATTGCATAGCACCCATGAGTGAAATAGACGATGTTGTGTAAACAACATGGACAAACAGGTAGAATCTGGGGAGGAAGAGGCGCCCCACCGGAAGGGGGAGGTCCTTTACCTGTCGAGGACCGGATCGAGGGTTACATTAAAGTCACCACCAATGATGATATGGCCCAGCGCCAACCGCTCAATGTGTTTACATTTTTTTTGTAAAAAAAGGTTTTTGTCTCTGGTTTGGAGCATAGACTGATACCAAAGTAACAGAGGCAGACCAAAGAGTGCCGTTCACCAACAGAAAGCGGCCTTCCGGATCTGCATAGAAAGAGGACTTTACTATGGATCAAAACAGCAATGCCCCGTTTCTTACAATCCACTGAGACAAAGAAGGTCTGGGAAAACTGCTTACCCTGAAGTTGTGAATGGACTCCAGTAAGATGAGTTTCTTGTAGAAATACGATGTCTGCTTTTTCTCTGCTACAAGCGCCTAAGAGAATCATGCGTTTACGTGGGGAGTTGAGGCCGTTCACATTGACCGAGAAGATCTTCAGAGCCATGACAGTCACGGGGAGCCAACCTCCAATGATAGCACTAGGCACTTACAAGGGAAGCATAACCAGATTGTTCTTGGCTCCAGGTTCCAGTTGTTCCTGCACTGTTCCTGATTCCCTGTGTTTACAAAGTTATCCTTTTCAGTGTACATCCTGCATTACCAACTACATATCACTTTGCAAGTATCCTGCATTCTAAAGAGCATATCTTCTTCCAAGCATCCTACATTACCCACAGTTCATCATTCTGCAAGTAATTTGCACTTTCAAGCTGCTCATGCTCCTGCAATATTCTACATTCAGCAAGAGTGCTCACCTCAATAAGAACTTTGCACCATCTAGTATCTATTCTGCAGTACCAGTGGCTTTATCGGTATCACCTGTTCTGTTGCTACGGCTGGTTCTGAGTCTCTAGGGCTTATTTCCAGTTCTGTGTATCTGTGTGTGGGTTCCAGGTCTGTGCCTGCCACACAGTCCTGAGTTCGCCATTCTGTGTCACGGTTCTGAGTTCCTAGTCTCTAGTTCCAGTTCACTCTGTTCCCGTGTGTTTCCTATCTGAGTTCTTATTAGTGGGTTATAGTCCCATATGCCTGGCCGCAGGAGCCAGGATTGAGTTCCCAAGAACAGTTTGAGTCAGGTATAACACCGGATTCCAGTACAGTACTCAGACACAGACTCCGGTCCTTATACTCCTATACTGAGTGTGCTACTCTGAGGAATCTACATGAGCAGAAAGATCATCCAGGCCGCTAGGTTCTGTTGCAGTCCTGCTCCAGCTAGGCCCAAGGGTCCCGAATCGGATCAAGAAATACAGTCGACCGTAACATCAGGCCTCTATAATCAATGCAGGGGCGTAAACCTCCATCTTTTTTCTTTACGAAGAAAAACCCAGCACCCGCAGAAGAAGTGGAATTGCGAATGAAACCTCTCTCCAGATTCCAGAGTACATGAATATGGTCCAATCAAGATAAATGTGAATAATTTAAGGAAGACATTTCTTATTGCGGACAGGTAATTAACAAAAGCAGTCCAAAGAAAAAACTCAAACAGTGCTGTAAGCACCACAACCACAATCTGTGGTCCAGTTCAGATCTTATCTATAGCTAGTGAATTATTATTACAAATTTCTACCATAGCTATCAACAGTATTACACCCAATCAATGCTGTGACCGGATGGGCTTACTTTGCCACCCAATCTGAGTAGGATGTTGCATAGTTTATCATGGTTCCTGTCTCACCATCAGTAAACAACTGTTACTGTCCAGTTCTACTGGAGTCACCTGCCACCACTCACCTACTGCAAATGCCAACTGTGCAGTAGTTGTAGGAGGATAGTGCTGCCACCAACAGGCTCCTTCACCAGCACCTGGAACTTGCATCTCTTTGCTGTTGGCTGATTGTAACCTCCTGACCACTTACCGCTTACTATGGGTAAGGACGGATGGATAGACAGCAGTCGGGTTTGCTGCCAGGCTGTCTGTCCTGTCCCTGATAACTTGGAGAGACAGAAAACCATGGAGAGGGAGAGAGGCAGGGCCTAATCGATGAGATGAAGATAAGTAACAAGTGCTAGCTGCCCTACTTGTGTTTTAGCCTAGGACAATTAAGACCACTGTTTATGTGAAAACAAAAGAAAGATAGCCTGGCCCTCTATATAAATCACTATGTGTCAGCTTATACATAAATAGGAGAATTTTCAGGGCAATATAACTATATTGGAAAAAAACTCACCTGAAATATCAAGGCATCTCATGTAGATGTGTCCCTAACATGTAAAACAAATACTGTATATATTCAGGGTGTCACAATTGAAACCTTCTCTGATCCTCCATCTTTCAACAGGAGGACTGGTCAACAGAAACACCTTTGACTCATGATCTGGATGGGAGGATCAGATCTACCAAATACTGCAGATGTCTGGTATCCGTCGTCAACCCCACAAGAATATGATGAGCTATGTAAAGCCTGTAATTATGGTCTATCCAGAAGTGCTGGGTGCACACTACAGGTTTTTCAGTCGATTATCTGGCCAATCACACGATAAACAATCGTTTGGCCCAATATCCCATTAGTGTGTACGCTGCAATGATGAATGATTATCGTTCCAAAGCACATCGTATCGTCTGATTTGATTTTTAAACCGGACTAAAAGTCTTATTCAACGATGGAACAATCTCATTCCGATTCTGCAGTGTGTGTGCACTCATGGCCGGCAGTGTCCATAGATCTCTATGGAGTGTGCAGAATCACAATCTTTTCAGCCGATGGTTATGACAGATGAAGAGCACAGATCTGAATATAAATCTTGTAAAATGTGTATAGTATTTACATATGAATCAGCATGCTGATTGGGACTTTCTTTGTGTTCAGTCATTGGTAAAATCGCTAACGAAATCGCATCAGGAGAAGAAGTTTTCTGTAGTGTGTACCCAGCTTAAGGGCTTTGTGAGTTAGGACCTCCATCACAATTGTTTGTCCTGAATTGATTCTGACCAGTTGTTATATATGAAGCCGTAGGGCTAAAGTTATAGTCCTGCTGGCAAGGATTTTCCTGGATTTGGACCACAATAAGGTGAAGATCTTGGATGGTATACCCATTGATGTGTTACAGGGAAGTCATTTTGGGCAGTCTGATCAGCAGGTGTGATGAACTTTGCTACAAGATAAGCAGTGGCTTTCACATCCCTCGAAGCCAAACATGCTCCTCAAGCATTGAAGCATGTGTTTAACTGGGTGTGGTTCTCCAATGGGGTGGTGACTAATCAGGGATCTGAAGTCTATAGAAAGTTATGCAGACTCTCTGGGAAAGATTTGTGGTGAGACCACTCTATACTTCCCCTTACCTTCCCCAGACTAAATGAGTGGTGATCAGTTCAATGCGACCCTCAAGCATTTGCTGGCAAATATATGTAAGCTTGGAGAATGGATGGGCTTCTTGAAGTAGCTTCTCTTTCCTTATAGAGAAGTGCAATGTGAATCCTCCCCGTTTGAATTGCCATATGGATGGTGGGTCCTGGGATCACTTGACCTTACCTGAGATAGCTGCTGAGGAAATTTACTAACATGGAGGACCTCATTGCTGTCTACTTAGTAAAATTCCGAGAGAGGCTGAGAGACCTGTTTGAGATGGCTTAGGTATGACCTCTAGGTGGTACAGGGCAAGCTAAAGCGAGGCTATGACTAGTGCTCCAGGAGTAGGGAACTTAGGAATGGGAAGAAAGTTCTTGTTATGGTGCCCTCGTGAAGGAATATATACAACCATACAATGTTATGGTGTTGGACTACACAATCGCCTTATGTCAGGACTCTGTCAATATGTATATCGTAGATCAGACCCCAGTATCTGGTAACCCCTGATATCCAATAGTCTCTGTAGATACAGCAAATGTATTCAATGATACATATAGCTAGATAAAGGAAATGTAGACCTGGTCTGTGGTTTGGAGTTGATCAAGAAAGGCAACAGTCTCCTGATATACACTGTGATATCAATCTTCTAAGTAGCTAGAGTGCTGACAGAGAGAAAAAAAACACCACAGCAATGGAAGACAGAATTGGATCAGCATATTACTGGTAGATGAGCATTAGTCAGATCGAGCAGCCAGGTCAGTATGGCGGGCAGCGAACAAGTGATGGTCAAAGAAACCCGAGTCAAATGCACAGAGCAATGGTAACAGGTATGGTGGATACTAAGCAAATACACTCAATAGTCTGCCAAGATTGCTGGCACTGATTGCATCTTATAGCCACTGGTATGTACAGGCTGTACTTTTTAAAATGACGTTATTCACTTGTACACATTCATTAATTTAAAGAAGTGTGACTTGGCTACATTGATTTCTAATTTGTTTTTGTGGGATTCAGACCCCTCCCCTCAGGTGCTGCATGTTTTAAACATGGAGGCACAGGGACACCCTGAATATACTTGTTTCACCACATGCTAGGGACTCGCCTGCAGGATATTCCTTGACATTGGCAGGTGAGCTTATCCTAATATAGCTATATTGTGCACAAAATTCTCCTATTTATGTGTATGGTGACACATTGTGTATATGTTGTTTTGGACCACCATACTATCTTTTCTTTTGTTTTCCATTTAAGGATCACGTATTTCCAATTTTGGTGGATTTTCATTTAGTGTCACATATTTTTGTCTTTTTTATTTCATTGCATAATCATCATATAGTTTTTCTTGTCTAAAGCTGGGTACACACTACAGAAATTTCAACCAACTTTTTATGCCGATCGATGTTCCGATCGCTTGGTCCATGGACTGCATACACACCAGCCTTGTTTAGGACGATAAAGGGAAGAGCGGACGTCCCTTTAGCGACTTTTTACAGCCGTGTTGTCGTGAGCAATGACTGTAATTTCATACTCACTGTTGTGGATCGGTCGGAAGTTTATACACACTACACAGCGGAAACGAGATTGGAACGAAAATATTAAACGGTACGACCAACCAAATGAGGTGACAATCGTCCATTTGGGCAGACTTTCGACCATCGTGTCACTGCACACACTGACCCGACTTTTGAACGAGCGGTCGTATGTCGGCTGGTTTAGCCGATTATTGGATGAAAACTGTGTAGTGTGTACCCAGCTTAAGAAAGAAGTGTAGTATTTGTGGATTACTTTATAGTTCAGCAGATATAAGGCGTTAGGTGTGTGTTCTAAGAAATGTATTTACATCTGTTCAAGTGTCACCTTTTTGAGCATAATTTAAGTGGTCAGCATGATTATTCAAAACTACATCCAGTGCACTGCAGTTGTATATTAATTCAGTCAGAAGTAAGTTATTGTGCAGGCAAATATCTTCTGCGCGAATTGGGTAAGGTACCTGGGCCTTGTTATGTCAGTCAACGAGCGAAGGGATCATCTTACATAGAAATATATTTGCCTTTCAAAAGAATTTCCCTACCCAAGCCCCGCCCGGCGGATACAGATTGATGACGTCAGAGGCTAACTTGTTCCCATGACAACACGTCCCGCCCCGTGACCGCCATCTTGTTCAGAGTCACATCCGGAGAGTCCTCGCCGCCATTTCATTCTTGGGAAAGAGCGGCTGCGTTGGTGAGTGTTGATCTCAGATTGGGTGTCGTTTCTGTGTGATCGGTAGGATGGACGGGAGTTACAAATCGAGCGGCGGCGGTGGCGGCTTCCGGGACTCAGGTATATAGCAAACGAGGAGAAATACTAACCTACATGTTACAGCATATAAGGCCTGAGAACGGCAGGAGAGTGCGAGGCTCGGAGGGGCCTAGGCAGGGGGAGCGGGATCTGGTGTGGGGGCCGGTGATATTGCGGCTAGTTGATCCCATATGGCGACCGACGGACACGCACGATTAGATAGGATGATGCGTGTCCTGTGCAGATTCCTCCCAATGCACCATAATAACCGCATCACGCAGCCAGTCTGTTACGGCCTCTCCTATGGACATTATATCCCAGCAGTGCAGAGGTGTAATCTGCAGCCTTACACCGCCCACCACAGCCCCTTTATGGGCCACTATTTTTTTTATTTTATGCCGAGAAATATACAGGACGGTGGAATATATGGAGTTTATTAGCGCGTATTTCCTCAAGTCCTAGGGGATTAGAGATATGTAATCACAGTATATTATATAAAAGCCAATTGCCCTGGTGGGGGCATCCTCCAGCATGCAGATTACACAACTGCGAACTACTAACTTTAGTCAAGGGCCGAGGCCTAGCTAACCTGTGGTGCTCCAGGTGTCGTGAAACAAAGTCCCAGCATGCACAGCGAGCTGATAGCCGCCTGGGACTTGTAGTTTCCCAACGCCTGGAGAGTCACAGGGTGGCCAGACCTGCTATAGGTACTATAGAAGTACATAGGTTATACTTACATGTGGTAGGGCTCATTTACGGTGTTCAGTCACTATGCATTGTTCTGTCTGCAATGTGCTCAAATCAGCTAACGGTGAATGGGGCTGAAAGCTGCTCAGACTGGCCTTGCAAAAGGATTTACTGATCCTTATAAGAAGTGCAGAGGCCATATGAAAACACTGTTCATCTGTCCTATTCTGTGTATGTATATTCAGGGCAGAACAAAGATTAGGGGGGGGGGTGATACATGTGGTCACACATGCATTTCCCCCAGATAAATGGCTATCTATTTGATCTTAAACTAAAATTCAATCATATTTGTGTAATCCATCCTCCTTATATGGTTTTCTGGCCAGCATGTCTTCATATTGCTAAATGTGCAGACATGCAGCAATTTTACCTTGCACTGTGATCGTATTCAGTGAGATCATATAATTATGGCTAAGAGCAATCTAAAGCAATGGCAGCTAAAAGATCAGTAGTGGGAATCCTCCTTGTACTCTCTCTAATCACTTGATTTTAACAGTGTGTGTGTGTGCTAAAAATGTGTTCCCTTAATTTTATTGATTATGTTTATACTAATATTGGTCCATTTCTCTAATATAAGTGTTGGTTACATTTTGTTTATTCTTTTGTATTATGTCCTTTCTTTAGTAGGTCACAATAGATCATGGTAGATACTACAAATATATGTTAGTTCCTTTTGAGCTAATAGTTCTCTCCCCAGTATGGGTGCCCATGTGATCATTACTGGAGGTAGAGGATACAGGATGCAATTTAGTGGTCAAAAACCATTCAAAATGATCTAGAATTGCCGGCAGTGACAGTGCGGATACTTTTATCTGGCTTGTTTATAGGGTACATACATTTTATAATCCATGTCTGCCCAAAGTAAAGGGGTCACGTGTTGACATTAATGGTTTAGATTTGCAAATAGTTCCATATATTCAAATTAAATAATATTTACCAAAACGGTACATTATTGAACAAATAAAGCATGCATGCTACTAGTAATTGGATGGGCTCCCTTTTTACTATTTTAAACATATGCTAATAATTAAAACATTTAATTTTTTCAAACTCTTGATATAAAATAGGTTAAATGTTTGCCCCATTTGAAGCCTTTTAAAAAGTAAAATAGACACCCTTCTCATAGCCTTCCACAAGTTACCACCATCTCCATAGCACCAGCTGCAGGTCTTGCCCTGCCATTTAGACAATACGTACAGGACCAAAGCTGCTGGCATTTCAGTGGCTCGTTTGTGGCAAGGCTGGAGTACACTCCAGTATTCTTAGCCATGACTGAAAGGAGAAGACATGGAGCGTTCTTTGGGCTGGAATCCTGAAAAATCCCAAGGTACCTGTAATACAGACTCTCGCAATGCTGAGTAGATGACATTAATGTGTGGGCATGCTAGTGGGAGACTGTTCTCTTTAAAGAATGGTTTAATTAAAAAAAAAAAAAAAACTTGGGTAAGTTGTATGTGTCTTGTTTTGCTTACAGTAAACTTATGACCTTTTTTTTTTTTTTGTTCTATCTGTAGATAAAATGAGCGGATGCAGAGTGTTCATAGGGAGGCTCAGTCCTCACGCCCGTGAAAGAGATGTGGAAAAGTTTTTCAAAGGATATGGACGTATCCGAGAGATAAACTTAAAAAGTGGATTTGGTTTCGTGGTAAGTTTTATGCAGTGTAATAAGTCAAATTGAACTATTCATTTTAGCATTGCTTTTATATTAAAATTACCTTTCCACAAGTCTTTTATATAATTGAGATAAATTAAGAACCCCCGCCCTTCTTTTTGAATTTGTTTTTAAAAAAATTGTACACTTTTTTCAGCATATTATGTGAGGAAACGTGTGTGTGTGTGGTCACATGACTGCTATTACAATCAGTAATAAGTAGTGGTATTGTAGAAGATTATATAGCTACAAGACTATTTTGGGGGTTGTAATGCAAATTGTGAATCTGTACATTGGAAAAAGCATTGATAAAATGCGTTACAGGCCATCGACTCAGAGATTAGTATATGATCCCTATTACAAGAACATTATTGCACCTTTCACACACCTGAGTGCAAGATAAGTGGGTGTAGCTTCCTCAATGATCCCATTAGTCAGGCTAATATGAGCAACTATTGGCACTACAGTTCTGTTTTTTTTGTTATTGAACTACCCCTATGAAAATCAGTCCATTATGGAGAGTTGGAGTGCTGTTAGTATATCTGGGCAAGGATGGACTGCGCATTGAAACTAATCTCCATTTCTGTGAATGAAGCAGTATTGACTTGATGCCTGCTGTAGTTCCAGCGCACGGCAAATGTGGTCATTACTATCAAACTATGAATGTACAGCGTTAATATGTGAGCTATCTCTTATATGGGCAGGGTTCTCCTAAAGAACCTCAGAGCTTATGTGCTAAATTTCTACATTGCTGATCCCTGACTCTTAGGTTTATTTATTACATATATCAGAATTACTGCCAACTAACTGTTAGAACCTCTATTTGTGGTTTGCATAATTGATTGAAACATTAAATACCTGGTTAACTCCCCAATATTTTTTTGACACTTTGTTAGTTTAGTTTTATTTAGATTTTAGGGCATTTGTTCAACACATTTTTAAACTTGTGTACTGTAGTAAATCTCAGGGTCAGCTTGCCTTAGCAATGACAGTGTTGCAAAAAAAGAAAAGGGCATGTTGGTGTCTAGTAGTGGTAATTATCCCTGTCAAGTACATTCAGATACAATCTTACAAATGCATGTTACAAGCCTAGGTACGTTAAATTGGTCTTTGCATGAGTCTTTTAGTCATTTTAATTTTTTAAAACCTGTATGTCATTTTATATGTATTAGAAATTAAATTAGATGGAAGAGTTTCTATTTAATAAACAGATGTTGGCTGTATTGGACACAATTTAGCAAGTTCTTTGTGATAAGTAAAATTTGTCCTATTAAGTGATTGATAAGTAGAGCTATATTGTCTCTACTCCTGTGATGTAAGATATTTAGCTATTTCTTCACAGCATCTCCTCTCCTCAGAATACATCTATAAATATATTTTATGTAGCACCTGAGTAACTGTGAGTTTAGTATATTTGCAAAGTAGAACATTATGGTGGCTTTGGCTTTTCAGTGCGTTCTCTTTATGTTGGCGTAAACAGATGTCTTATCTTATAATTGGCTTGACATCTTGGCTTCAACACAAAGGAAAGATTGCATATAAATGCTAAGTATACATTTCTAATGAATTGTGTTCATTCTTTCTATCCACATCCTTCAAGTGGTTGGACAGTGGGGATGGGTAGACATACAAACCTTAAATACTAGTTGTTTTATAAGATACTGTGTTTTGGGCAGTGTTCACATGGAGGGCTTACCACATATGTTTGTAGCTGGTAATTGTAAAACTTGTTTTGAAAACAGCAGCACATTATAATTTACCCCTTTTCTTTTATTACAGGAGTTTGAAGACCACAGAGATGCAGATGATGCTGTGTATGAATTGAACGGAAAAGAATTATGCAATGAAAGGTATAGTCATATGTACCGTATTTATGTAGCTTCAATCTCTGTGGTTAACATCAACCTTTTTCAATACTGGGCTGTTAACAACTTTGGGGGTCTTTTTTATGAATCCATTAGTCATGCAAAAACTTCTTTTCCTCATGGTTTGGTCATTTTAGGTATAATGTTAGTTTAAGGAAAGCCTAATGCAGGGTATTTTGGGCATAATACTCGATGTGGACTGTGGCTTGGGCAATTTTATCAAGCTCCGGAAAGCTTGGCGTTTTGGAGCTTGACCCTGGTGAATCTGGTTGCATTTCTGCTCTCCTCTGGGCTGTTTAACGGAAATGACAGAACACAGAATTTTTATTATAAGGCAGTCACTGCCTGAAGAGCTCCTATCGAACGCACTTTCCCGACGTGACTTGTATATTAATTGCCCCTAGAAGTCATTTTCTTTAATTGCGGTGACTGATACTTAATGGGGCAAAAACCCCATAATTCTTAAATAGGCCCCTTGGTGACCCATCTTGAAACATCCAGTGGTGCTCTTCCTTCAGTGCCCCTGGTGTTAAAGCATATGTTGTGCCAACCTATGTTCATAGGATTTTAAGTCATGCTTTGTAATAAAAGTAAAGCACATTTTCCTGTATTGCTTTTTTAAAAAAATAAAAAAATACACTTTCCAATGGTCCACACATTCTGGTACCAAACCTCTAGTAAATGTAAGAGGTTTCAGGACCAATGTAGAAATCTGGTTGAACTAAGTGGTAAATAACAAAGGACTGGATGATGGCTAAAGCCATTTTGTCCTATGTGTTTGTTTTTACCTATATAAACAAAACATATGTGTTGCCTTGGGCAGTACAGGGATGATGTATAGGCCCTGTTACCTCCAGGGTCTTGGACACCACGGAAGAACAAGGTGACCACTCCTTCAGCAGGCCATCCCTCTGAGGGATGTTGCTAGCTAACCAGTTGGTGAACTTGGGCCCAGTCCTCTGAGCTTTTAGCCAACTTTGTTTGAATGTACTCTTCTTTCTTTACTGTACCCAAGCTTCTCTGAAAGACTGTCTTGGGACTCTATGTACAGAGGTGGAGAACGCTGCTGAGCAAGTGCTAGAAGAGCTCATGGGGTGTTGCCCCTCCCCACTAATATCACATTACTGTTTCTGGCAGAATCCCTGAGAGCCTCTCCATGTAATAGAAGTTTATAGTCTGTAGGAGGAAAATCATGTTCTTGCTTAGTGTCCAACCTCCTGGAGGTATCCTGATCTACTCTCACTGTTCTTGTATTTCCCAGTATAATACACATAAACAGTGTTCCTTGTTGTTGTATTTTTTTAAAACAAGCGCAAAAGTGCTGTTTTAACCCTGTATGGTCATTTGTCCAAGGGGAAAAAAATGAATATACTACTGTAATTGTGGGGCAGCACGGTGGCTTAGTGGTTAGCATTTCTGCCTCAAAGCACTGGAGTCATGAGTTCGATTCCCGACCATGGCCTTATGTGTGGAGTTCGTATGTTCTCCCCGTGTTTGCGTGGGTTTCCTCTGGGTGCTCCGGTTTCCTCCCACAATCCAAAAACATACTGGTAGGTTAATTGACTGCTATCAAATTGACCCTAGTCTCTCTGTCTGTATGTTCGGGAATTTAGACTGTAAGCTTCAATGGGGCAGGGACTGATGTGAGTGCGTTCTCTGTACAGCGCTGCGGAATTAGCGGTGCTATATAAATGATGATAATGTCATATCAAATCTGGTTTGATCATCTGAAGTGGAAAACTGATTAGGTTGTTTTTTTTTCCCCCACGTGAACCCAGAGTCACAATTGAACATGCCAGAAATCGCAGAGGAAGAGGAGGCATGATGGGTGGCGGAGGTGGAGGTGGCCGTTATCCCATGCGCTTTGGCTATCGTCAGTCAAATAGTGGTGGACCTAGGTAATGTCATTTTTCAATATTCTTGCTTGTATCAGGTACATATACTCATTTGCATGCGCCTCTCTCCTCTGCAGTAGTTCTTTAATTTGTTGTCCTGTATGTCACTTGTCATTTGTTGAGACTTCACAGGCGGGGGGCAACTTGTGCTCTACGTTACAGTATTACTTCCCCAATGTTCAGCAAGCCACTCAAAAAAAAATAAAAAAAAATCTTGAGGGTGTATTGTCAACATAAGGGAGGCAAAATAGACCACCCTCACTTCAGAACGGTGCAAGAGGGAAATGCCCCTTCAAAGAACCAGAGGTAGAAAACTTGGCCACACTGCCTTTCAAACCTTTACTGGGGGCTAAATAAATCTGTGCAATCACGATAGTGCTGCACTATGAAGGGGCATGTTTACACACCGCTCATCACCAGTCATTGATATTTCTGCTCTGTCACTCAATGTACTGTACAGATCACTGATGCTATGAGAAAGCAATAGGCTCATATGTCCTGATTCATAAAGGATTATAACTTGCGTTAAAAAACAGCAAACTAGCATGCACAGTGACCGGTCTTCAAGTACAAGCAGATGAGAAGAAACCTTTTCATTTTCATAAGGGTATAAGTACGCTCTCTGTTACTTGCAGTGTGCAGTCAGATGGAACAGATTATATTGCATATATGCATTGTGCATATCCTACAAAGTCACATTAGAATTTTTATTTCTTAAACATAAAGTTCAAATATCAGGATGTTAATGCCTAGTGGACATGAAATGCATTTTTAGTTTCTCAATTGCCAACGTGTACTGTCATGCATTCGTTTCCATCATCACTATCAATCCACTTACGAAAACCCATGTACCTGATAGATGCCCAGAGTTTGAATTGGCCGCGTGTTCTTGCACACCTTTACTGTACATTGTCTGCATCCATATGCCCCATGCCACCCCCGTTCCACCCTTCAATTCAAATTCCATCAGAAGTGCCATTTGCGTGTGTCTTAAGTTTCCTCAACATATTTTTGTATTGAATTAATGTGATTGCAAATAATGTTGCTTGCATTTGTGTCTGTCATTAGGTATGGACCCCCAGTTCGTACCGAGCACAGAATAATCGTTGAGAACCTCTCCTCCCGTGTCAGTTGGCAGGTGAGACTTTCAGAAGTTTTAAACCTAATGTACTCTTAACAAAAATAATTTTTTGTTGACATTTTAACACTCCTGTTAAGTACATACGCTTCTTGTTGCATAATGATTTAGGTAAAACTGCACTTGGAGTGTTGTCCAGAGTAATTATCTTTTTAAAGTACAAACATGTTACATAATGCTAGAAATCAGACCTTGGTTATATAAAAAGAAATGCAAAGCGTGTGAGATGTGGTTGAATTCCATATCTCTGGTTTTTAATTCACAGTAATATTACCTTGGTGGGGGTCCTTCTGAGACCCACCCACATCTCGCTCTACTTAGCAGGGCTTGGGACTCCCATATAGCCAGAGATCACAGATGGTCATAGACAGCACTGAAAGTCCAACAAGGTGGCTCTAAGTCTTTTGGTTTCGAGTCGCTAGATTAGTTTTCTACATTAAAGGGCAAAGTTCTTGGCTATATGTGAATGCTGTGACCCTGCCCAATAGAGCAAATGATTTAGGGACACCCATGAAATGGCTATTGTGAATAAGTGTGTTTAGTACAAGTGTTATTTAAATGTAATTCCCATTGTAAGTGCTTTATATCTGGACAATGCCCTTCTTTTGTTTTGTTTTTTTTTCCCTTTTAGCCCAAACATAAATGTATGCAAATCGCTTTTCTTTATCTGCTACTCCTATAACTACCGTACTGTTTTTCTGTCTAACCTTAATGTACAACTTCTATGTGCTTTGCGCTGTTGAGGGTGTGAGGTTGGAGGGTTTCAGATGAGTGGATTCCACTACGGGAAACTGTAATAGTGCAAAATGAGCTTGGGGGTTCTTTTTGTTTTTTTTCCCATTCGCATTATTAGGGGGGTATTCAATTGACGGCGTGATCGCCGAAAATTCCGCGCTCAAAGAATATTAGCGTTAATACGGTAATTACTCGCTGGATTTCAGCTCGCAGTTTCCTGAGCTGCGAGCTGAAATCCAGCGAGTAAATTAACGGTATTTACGCGCAGGATTACCGTATTAACGGTAATATTCTTTGAGCGCGGGATTTTCAGCGATCACGCCGTCAATTGACTACCCCCCATAAAGTGTGTAACCTCTGGTTTAGTTGCATTCATTGTTGCCGCTCACTCAGGCCTAATTGCAGCACAAAATTCACTTCCTGTGCAATTAAACTGCTTCTTACATTCTATGTAAATATGTGCATTTATCCACATGTTTACATTACCATGGGGGTTGTTTTGTTTCTACTTAGAGCAGTGCAGCCTTGGTGCCAATGTTAAATTGGTTGATACAATTACAGAATCTTACTGCTTGGATGTAACCTGTAATATTAGTCAACATAGCATGTCCTGTGCTTGTAACCAATCAGGTAGGTGCAAGTATCCCCCTCTCAATGCCTAGCACAAAATGTGATTTTGTGGTAGATGACGGCAGTTCTGCTTCACATGTTTCCTAACAGAAAATGTCTGGCAGTGTCAAAATGATGGCAACTTTAACAATCTATGAGCTATATTAGACATTTTAAACCCTGACTAATAGCTTTTTCCAGGCGTACAGCTGCAATAGCTGTACATCAAGGGAGCTTCCCCTGTCCTGTAAGGTTTATGAAAAATTAACATGACTTAAGAAAATGCTACTTAAAATTTGCAGTCAGGCAAACAAGATGGCACCAAAAGCATTGTTATGCTTTGTTTGGAGTAGAAAACACCGGAATGTTGGCTCAATTAATGTATCCTGGAGTCCCTGAGGTAGCATATTTAAGTTTGTGGGATTTATGTTGGTGTTTACATATTCTGTGCACTTTTATGGAATCATTTGTAGGATTCTACACATTTGTAAAATCTCTGCCTTTCCATTGATTGCAATGTATTTTAAGGCAAGCCTGGACAAATTGAAGTGATGACATATGGCCATCACCATATGGGTTGTTTTGTATTTTCTTAGTTTAGTAGTGAACGCATGTCTCCTTGATTGTCTGGCTCCTGAGCTTTACACACTTTTGCATACCTTTTTATACTGTCCATTTTACAAATGTTACAGTCCTTAACAAATGACATTACAGATAATGTATTATGAGGATTTCTTCGTTCTTAGAATCGTATATAAAAAAAAAAAAGAGGAAACAACCAAAACACATGCATTTTGCCAATATTTCACTTGAATCAGGCCCCTACTGTCAGTGCAGATGACTATGGTGTCTGTTCCTTCACCACTGGGGGGCAGGACAGTCCATATATAGCAGCTTAACTCTTGAAGATGACTTCTAGAGCTAGAAACCCCTGGTACGGAAAGTAGCCTTCAGTTTTGTTTTTCCTGCCAGGGTCGGCAGTCTGGGGTTCTCGTGTTTTACTGTAGTTGTGTGTTGGTTTAGATTTTTATGTAAATGTGCAGTGCCTTTCAGTTAGGAGGGTTGTGCAGTCCCTTAATTACTGTTTGTTCTGATAGTTGGGGCTGGGGAGGTATCTTATATTTCTTGGAGGCTCTTCTCTTCATTGCTCTAATTGGAAGCTAAGGTTTGTGGTCACTAACCTGGACTCTGTCTCTCCATCTGAGGGTAGATTGCTATTTCCCAGAGGCAATGCAGGAACAGGATTCTAGAAAATTCTACCACCTCTGCCTATGTTGCAATTAAACAATTACTAAAAATCTAAGATCCGATTGAAACCCCAACTTTCAATTTGGTATGGAGCATTTTAAAACATCAAGGATTAAACTTTTTTTTTTTTTTTAAGTCGTGCTTTTGGGAAATGCTGGTTTTCACGTTTTGAGTTGGTGACCTTGGAATATTAACTTTCTCAAGCCTATTCATGTGGTATATCAAATTGAAGCCTGTACAATTTCAGAACAAAATGTTTTTTGTAAGTTCGTGCATGCCAAAAACTGTGGATTTCTGAAAAATGCAAAACGTTATGAATCAAAAACTACATGATACAACCTATTCAAACTCAAGATTTGATGTATGCTTTGATAGCCACATTAAGTATATTGAGTGAAATCAAAATTGGGAGACCTAACGTAAAAAAAAAAAAAAGAATTTGATCAGTTGATATGGAATGGACCCTTGACTACCATTCCAGAGAATAAACCTTTGCTTAACAAACCCAAGATGCTGGCAGCGCTTGCATTAAAGGCAGCTTGTTCTGCTATGTCCAAAGTGGCCAGTGCCTTTTGTGTACAAAACCAGAGATCCAAATCTTCATATGTCTTAAATATGTTGCATATATCTTTGCGCAGGAGGATTGGAGATGACCTTGAAAGATGTACCACTTAGATATTTTTTTTCTGATCACAAATTCTCAGAACTTTAAGAATAGTATGCTCTTATGGGGACAAAACTAGAGCGTGAACTTGTCACATTTATCAATGTGTATGCCACTCTTCCAACTGAGATGCAGCGTTATTCTGAGAGTCTGTGGGCAAACGTCATAAAACAGCTCTTTGCAGAGCGTTTCCCCTGATTTGCTGCAGTCGTCAGCTTTGCTTTTTATAGGTCTGTATATTTCCTGCATATTAACTTCACCATTCCCCACAGAAGTATGTTTGCAGTGGGGCAGCAACATTTCTAATTCAAAATCCTTCTGTTTGGATTCTCAATACTGACAGTATTTTCAAAGTTGTAGCTAACCATTGTAAATGGGATATTCCTTTTTCCAATTTGGACTACGTTTTTCTCAGAGCATCTACTTGGCGCTGTGACACTCGGCATTGTCTGCAGGTAATTCTAGATTTCCTTTGGTTGGTTAACTTCAAGAAGTTCTCTACATGTGTTCAGAACATTTATGTAAATATTTGATTCACTTGTGATGGTCCTGGTTAGAGAGCATTGGATGGATCTCCTTTGAGGCAGTCGGGAGTGCTTCTGGTAGGACAACGACGCTATGATTACCTTTAACGGCCACCATGAACCAAACCGCGTTGCAAGAGGTCTTCAGAATAATAATAGTGTGCAGAACATCGTATTACATAGACAGCATTGTTTGTTCTAGGTTGGTGGTGGTACTTCACACTTAGCATTAACTGTTTGAGTACCTGCTCACTCAAGGATCAGCATGTCATTCCAATCTGTTTTCCCCACCTGTCTGTCCGGCACTTCAATCTCCGCTCTGGAAATCCGAAAGCTGCTCTTATCTGTTGTAAACCCTAACATACGCCTTCCCTCAAAGTTCAGCATTGGGGCTCTTTTACCAACAACCTCTTCATCTGGATAGCTTCTTCCAAGCAGTCTTTCATCCATCTGCCATCTTAAAAAGCCTTACATTTAACGGCGTTCTCCATTTGAACATCTTTTATCCTGTGACCTTACATTTCTTACATGTGAAGTCTCCTTTCTCTTGGCTATCACAGTGGATATAGGGTAAAAATTGGATTGCAATATTGAGTCTGGGGGGATTTTCAAAATTGAAACAGATGGGCGGTTGCCTACTCTGGATTAATTTCAAATATAAGTGCAGGATCGCAGGAGATCCAAAATAGGTTGAACTTGATGGACTGGTGTCTTTTTTCAACCTCATCAACTATGTTACTATGTTACAGCTTTGGGTGTTGGGGTAGTGCTAAGACTTGTAAGGGTTTCTCTTTTTCTTTGTTTTTTGTTTTTTTTCCCTCCACCCCAACCGTTTCCACAAGGCTGTGGCTTCTGTTCCAGTTACCATGAAAATAGTTTTTTCGTCATTTTGACCACACCTGCACAATAAAGATTAGAGGTTAATCCACATTTTGGATGCGGTACCGACCCTTCGGTACTGTGGGTCCATGAACTTATTCTATCTGTTTATTGGATTCTCTCTGTCACCTATCACATGGCACTCGAGGTGTCCTGCCGCTAGATATCAGTATATATCTGGTGTATACAGCCAATTTGGGCGTCAAGCACGTTCTGTGAAGGTCACTTCATGTATGTGGTTTCTTCTTGGGCATTACTTAATGTCCTCCCCACATCTGATTTGTCAGGTGGCCATAAAGCCATCCCTTCACGTGTTTTACAATGTCCCTGTGCCCACCTGTCTGTTTCCATTTGAAAATGAAAAATTTTAGACCTCTGTCCCTTATTTTATAATGGTTACCTTCCCCTATAATCAGTTTCCAGGCATTTTTCATAGCTTTTGGACCTTCTAAGTTAACTACACTGACATAGAGGCTGTTCCAAGGAAAACTTGTTATTTTAATCGTTTTAAATACTTTTCTTGAAAGCCCGAAATGTCAGTACAGTAAGGTCTTTCCTTTTTGAGTTTTTTTTTTTTTTCTTAGCTGTTTTGACTCCCAAATACGGGCTTTGTTAATCAAAACTAAAGGCAGCTTCCTCTAGCAGTGCTGTCTAGAGCTAGGAGGAGTTAAGTTATGATCTATGGATTGTCTTGCCTCCTAATGGTGAATGAACAGACTCCGTCATCTGCACTGACATTTACGAGCCTCTAAGAAAAGGATTTAACGGTAAGTGGGAAAAAATCCAGTGTCCCCCATTTTTTTTAATTTTATTTAAGTTGCTCATCTACTTTTTGTTTATAAGCGTATTAAACTGATATTGATCCATCCTGTGTTGTAGTAAATACGTTATTTTTTTTTCACAATCGTATATCTAACCACGTGCATTTTGAACCTCTTTTAACAGCCTTTCTTTGGGTTAAGCCTCGTTTCTCTTGTGTGGAGGAGACCCCAAGAGTTTTTGGTTTGCTAATGGCTGAAATTCTAGGGCTGGGCCTGTTCTGAAGTTTCCTTTTGGTTCCTATCACCCTCCCGCTTTGCCGATCTAGATCTTGGTTTGCCCAGATTTGAGCAAGAGCGGCTAGCTCAGGTCAGCCTCAGGTTCTCTAGCCACTTCCAGTGATTGCATCCAGTGGTTTCAGGGTTAACATCACTCACTTACTGAGATTCTGGTGCTCTCCTGCCGCCTTCCACCCTTCTCATGTAAGTGAGTTGCTCACAAGGTCAACTAGGTTATGGACAAGCGACTCTTTGCTTAAGGTACCTCCGACCACTGGTTGTATGTTGTGGTAAGTAAATTGGGTTTGAAATAATATAATACCAAATAATAAACTCAAATAGTTAAGTATATGTAGCAGTGAGTTTGTTACATATAGAGTAATCCACTTTGTTTATCATACCATTACCATATGTTTGTGTTCCTAATGTAACAACAGTACAATCTGTTTTAAGAGTGTTTTAACATGCTTCTCCTGTGCTTACACTGCAAACACTTAATGCATCTGCGTAATATATTATGTAGTTCAGTTTTCATACATGACACTAACACTGATTTATCCTAGGATTTTTAGTTAAAACAAAGTTCCTGTCAGCTCAGAAACAATATTTTATACTTTTCTTTTTATATAAAAAGCCTGAGAGCAATTTTTGAAAAGTTAACAAATCTCAATTGTTTCAGGATCTGAAGGATTTCATGAGAAAAGCCGGAGAGGTAACTTATGTGGATGCTCACAGGAGTAACAGAAATGAAGGGTATGTTCTTACCATAATGTTGTGGTTTACTGTAGATTATTATCTTTTGTTATAAGGAACAAAATTCCCTTCACTATGGAAATGTATTTGTACGGCAATATATTGTGTACACAGTTTCTTTCTCTTCCACCAATTCTAGGAAAATATTATTATATTGTGCAGTGAGCACCTAAGGTTTTATGTCCCTGTTCTGTAGATCTTTCAATCCAGATTGAGTCTTTGAATACTTTTATACCACATTTCAGTCAGTGACCTCGTGTCTTCATCTGGTCTTGGAACTCTGCTCTTTTCTATAAATGGATTATTACGTTGTGTCTTTTGTACCCTCTTATATGTATACAGCCATTTGTTTGTCGTCTTTGAGTTGTTTTAAAGTAGCGTTCGCAATGATTTATCTTGTGCAGAGAGAATGGGTAATCTTCCCGATCCGTCTGCACAGTGATGGATTTGATGGGTATTACACTAGGTCTACTGACGAAACACTTATTTTAAAATGTAGCTCTTTGAAGCATCACATATTGGTGTCTGAGTTATGAGCGCTGCATGGTAACTGGGTCTACAGATCAGTCCTATGTTACCATGCGGGATTTGCATGTGAGTAACTGAGCAGTTTATTAAGTCGGTGTGATGTGAACTTTGTTGTACAGCAAATTTTTAAGGAACATACAATGCCTTTATAATTGCATTATATAATCTTCTATCTCCACATAGGAGAGTGTATTTATAGGCGATAAGAGACCTGCCATACTGAAACACGGATGCCAGGATTTATTAAGCATCACAAGGAAACAGATTTTGGCTACTGTTACAAAACAAATCTTCAGTGTATATGTGTGTGTTTATGCCCCACGTGTATTAAGATTGGGGTATTTCTATTTTTAAGGGTTGTGGAATTTGCATCCTATAACGATATGAAGAGTGCTTTGGACAAACTGGATGGCACGGAGCTTAGCGGTCGTAAAATAAAGCTAATTGAAGATCGCAAAAAACACAGGTATGTAAAGTGTACTCTGTTGGAAGGAGTTGTGACATAATGAGCTCTTCATTTAAATGTTCCTCTAATTTTATGAGCTTGTTTACTAATGGTGAAAAACCAGCTAAGCATTTTTTCCTTGGTCTAATTGTTTGGATGCTAAGTTGGTAAAATAGCTGCATGCTCACTTCTTATTCTATTCACCTACTACAGTTGTATAACTAGAGGCATGAGCCGAGGAACATTTTAATTTGTTTAATTTGTTAATTGTTAAAAGTGTTTATAAAGATTTAAAAAAAATATATATATATTTCTTGAAGGAGAAGTGACAGTTGGAAGTGGTTGGTGGTTGCCGGGGGTGACAGTTGGGAGTGGTTGGTGGTTGCCGGGGGTGACAGAGTGAGAGGAGTGTGATACTCAGGACCGCTGAGAGAGATCCCTGTGTCTGGATAGATGTGGCGATTAAATTGAAGGATGAGGTGATGGAGAAGAATGATGAGGTGATGACGTGGACAAAACCACGTTAAAAAAGGGCGCTTATGTCGGGAAGTAACGCTCTTCCTCTGAGGAGGCCTGGGCTATGGCCCAAATGCATGACAAGAACCTTTTTAAAACCTTAAGTAGCTTGATGAAGATGAAGGATGAGGTGATGGGGAAGAATGATGAGGTGATGACATGTGGACAAACCACGCTAAAAAAGGGCGCTTGCGTCGGGAAGTAACGCTCTTCCCCTGAGGAGGCCTGGGCTAGGCCCAAATGCATGACACCTTAAGTAGCTTGATTTGACTAGAATGCATGAGTATCATGCACGGGTTAACTTGTAGATATATAAATTAGAATGACATGTCTATTACCATAAAAAACAAGATTTACGAATTATGGTGCAATGAATGGTTCTGTACAGAGTACTTCAAATTACATTTATTTATATAGCAGCAGCAGCATATATACTTCAGTGCTTTACAATTGGGAACAAACGCAGCAATAAAACAAAACTGTCTAGACAAGTCAAAGACCAGACTTTTTTTCTACCTACTCTTCTGTGTGGATTTTGAAAGACAAGTAAAATCTCTCTTCTAACCCCATGTATGCAAAGCACTGCTTATGGTCTATATTTACTTCCCAGTCTGTGTCATGGATAACAATGCCATCTGCCCACCCCTCTCCCAATCTGTAATCCAGAAGGTGGCAGTGGGAAAGGAAAATGCAGGACTCCTGTCATGGAGCCCTGCTGGGAGATTGATAACTGTTGGGTACCACTGCAGGACCCTTGCTTCTGGTCTATAGTCCCAACACTGACGGATGGGTCCGGGTGCTTGTCAAAACTGAGTGGCTGGCTGTCCCTAAATGGTTTCCTGTTCCCCAGCTGCTTCCAGGGTTACTGGTTCACAAATTCAGTATTGCAGCATTCTTTAATAGAGTATCCATCTGTATGAGGAGTTTATATTTTGTTAATAGGGTTAATGAAACACATGTATTACTAAGTTTATGCACAAGACTGACATGAATAGCTCCACATGAAACCTTTGAGTAACTAGCCATTACGAATTGTAAAATTTCCGCAGGGACTTTTTAAATTGTAATACTGCTTCCCCACGCCACACATTTCATGTGCGGTAATTACTATCCTATACTGTTTAAGTTAATCTGTACTTTTGTTGATGTATTCATGGTGTTGTTGTATCGCTGCTGTATTTTGTACGATTACTGAATGAAAATGGTTTGTCCCCAGAAGCAGATCCAGGTCAAGAAGCTACTCCAGATCACGTAGCAAATCTAAATCTCGTGGCTCCTCCAGATCTGCAAGCAGATCCCGGTCTCCCAGCCGTACACCTGAAAAGAAATACACTCCGAAATCTGCTAGTGGAGAACCAGCCCAGAGCTCTCCCAAACGCCAGTCTCGATCAAGTTCTGCTGAGAGCCGCGGTTAAGAGATCTGTTTGTGTAGAAATGCTGAATGAAGATCAATGTGCCCTAAAAGTGATTAGTGGGAGTGAAAGGTGTTGTTCACTGTTTTATGTAACCAAAGCGCCTGTAAAATAATACGGCACAAAATGGTGGCCTAATGCTTTGTTTTTGTAAATATGTGATCTGACCCTTCTGCTAGACTAGAGGATTGAAGAGGGTAACTGAACCCTGCTATGTGCATTTCTCAATTAGAACACACTTAAGATGACTTTTCACTGTATAGATGAGTGAAACCCATTTGATTCCCTTACTTTTATGAAGTAAATTAAGATAATGTGTATGTAGTTTTAGGAGTTGGTGTTCATTTACATTGCCTACTGCCCAAATGTTCTATTCTTTGTGACTAGTTTTATGTGCACTTCTGCCAGTGTTGAAATGTTACCCGGATAACTTGCTTTTCAATGAACATATTAAAATAATAAAAAAAAATCAGAGTACACATTAAAGGCAGGTGCACATGATTTGTAATATTTCAAGCTCATTTATTTACAGCTAAAAACTCGTTTTTTTTTATTGGCTTTATTAGATGTTATGCGTCTGATGGATGAACCTTCAGTTAAATGACATTGAATACAGAATAGTCATCTTTAAATTTGGTTTTGATAAGTTTCTAATCAAGAATGCAGAGTAAATTTTTTCTTTTTTTTTTCTCTCCCTTATTTTTTTGGTATGTAGAGTAGTTCTAAAATATTTCGAAATAAAGAAGATTTGATTTATGGTTTTATTCTTTGAACATTTGTGTTCTATTTTCGTTTTTTTTTTTTTTGTTTTTTTCTTCTGCAACTATAGATTGTCCGGTAAACTAGATTGGAAGCAGTTTTCCTAGTTTAATGCTGTACTGAATTGTTCTTGTAATTGCTTAGTTTTACATGCTTTTTGTTTAATTAAAGTTTAAAGGCAGTTTTGGTTTAAAACAAAGTTTGTAAAAATATAAAGTCCATCCATGTGGACTTTTGTGTGTTCAGTTACTTAAATGCCACATCTGGTGCTCTTATTGTGTATCGGGCACTACCAAGTTGGGACGAGGTGGGTGTATGCAGGTGGACAATGCCACTAAAATATTTCTAGGTAAACATTATCTACAGTCATTATAACATTAAACACATGGAAAGATTATTCATTTTTTTTTATTTTTTTTTTTTTAGAAATCTTGCAGGTTCTGCCAGTTACATTGCATGGACCCCTTTTGTGTGTACACCAGTGGTTCCCAAACTTTTCCAGTCCGCGGCACCCTTGGTTTCCTTCATTTTTTCAAGGCACCCCTCCAAAATAATTACCGAGCAGTCCTGTTTTATAAGTAGTTGGGTCAAAATAACATAAGTATTTCTGTCCTGACCTAAATACTTAACAAGTTGTTTGCAAAAATAATACACATAAATCCAAGGGAAAAGAATATTTTTATATATTTATTTTTTTTCAATTATATCTCTTGTCAAAGAATAATTTACAGCTAATATTCAGAGGAATAAGTTCAAACAAAATAAAACCATATCTACAAAAATCATCGGTGTCCCTTCACGATTTCCGTGCCCGCCTTTCATCCACACACTCTGTGCCCGCCTTTCATCCACACACTCTGTGCCCGCCTTTCATCCACACACTCTGTGCCCGCCTTTCATCCACACACTCTGTGCCCGCCTTTCATCCACACACTCTGTGCCCGCCTTTCATCCACACACTCTGTGCCCGCCTTCATTCTTTTGCCCCTAAATTGCTGTTTCCTTTTACTATTTCCCCTCCGTTTCTTTACTTACAATACTTGGCCTTCGTTCTTCTTACCAATCTGGTGGCACCCGGGACCCAGCATGTAACTCTCTCCTGCCGCTTCTCACTGAATATAATAATTCAGTGAGAAGGGTGGAGGATGCCGGTTTGGCAGTTTTTTTGTTTGTTTTTCCGTTCCTTTTTTCTCCCCCTCCCCTTTTTGTTCTGTTTTTCCTGGCCATGGCACCCCTGGGAGCTGCGGTGCACACTTTGGGGGGACCGCTGGTGTACGTGACTGTGTCCATTCCTTCACAAACTGCCTCTGTCTAAAGTGCTGGTAGTGAATTTGAAGAGGTCTGTGTGGAAGCTCTTGTGGTTGTGTGTTAGGGTGGTGCGCTTGTGTTGTGAGTGACTATAGATAACAGGAGAGGATCATGGCTCTCACATTCTTTCTGTCTATGACAAAATAATCACCTCATGGCACTTCTGTTTTAGATGTAGGTGGCCCAGTGTTATGCATGAATGCAATTTAACTATTGCTTACTTTTCTATTTCCTACTTTTATTAATATTATTTTTGAGAAGTCAATACAGAAGAGAGAGTATGCTCTTTTAGTGTTGCAAAATGAAAGAAAATGTTACTCCTGGTGGGAGCAGATCCAGTAATGTCCATCTGGAAAGCGATTAGCGTATAGAAGGGAGAAATGTTGAAAGAAATACCCCTAGATCTATTGCTGGTCCCAGTTTTATTATTTGATGCACTTACAGATGTTGATTGAAGCGTATAAATATATATATATCTATCTATAATCCCCTGCAATTCATTTTTAGAGCTAGTTTCCTTTTCCAGCTCGTGGGAGGACAGGATGTGGTTTCTGGGTCTGCTGCAGAAGCCATATTTCTGTAGACCACAATTTAATTCAGACAATAACATTGGAACAAGACTCTTCTGTACAAGTTTTAGAGAACTGAGTAAATTATACTAATAACGCTCAAAACAGTGTTGCATAGAATAATGATCAGTAACTTATGTATGCCTTAAAGTTGCATATCATGTAATATGGGTATGAAAGATAAGGTAGAGGTCATAATATCAAAGAGGGGCAGGGGTTAATCAAATTATATAGCGCCAGTTATTCTGCAGCACTACAGAGAATTCACGTCATTCCTTGCCCCATTGGAGCTTACAGTTGAAATGCCCTAACATAGATACATACACAAACAGAGAGACTAAGGTCAATCTAATACCAGCCAATAAAGCTACTTGTACGTTGATGGAGTGTGGGAGTAAATGCATGCAAACATGGGGAAAACAAACTTATCTATTTACACCACTCACTCATCTACGCCCTCCACTATTCTAACCTTACTTCAGCCCCTATAAACTTGGACTCGGGCGCAGGAGAGAAGTGCAAACGTTACAATCGCTTTCTTTTTGTAATTTCTGTCTGGTGTCAATCGGGTATTTTGTGTACATCTATCAGCTGTAACATTAAAACCACCTGCCTATTATTGTGTAGGTCCCCTTTGTGCCAACAAAACAGCTTTGACCCATCAAGGTATGGACTCCACAAGTTCTCAAGGTGTCCTGGAGTGTCTGGCACCAAGATGTTAGCAGCAGATACTGTAATCTGTGAAGTTGGGCCTCCATTGCTCGGACTTGTTTTCCAGCATAACCCACAGGTGCTCAATTGAATTGGAGAAGTCAACACCTTGAACGCTGTCATGTTCTTCAAAGCATTCCTGAACAATTTCTGCAGTGTGCATTATTGTACTGAAAGAGAGGCCACTGCTATCAGGCAATAAGTTGCCACGAAGAGGTGTACTTGGTCTGCAATGTTTAGGTACGTGATACATGTCAAAGTAACATCCACATGAATTGCAGGGCCAAGGTTTCCCAAGAGAACATTGCACAGTCTCATTTGGCTTACCTTATTCCCATAGTGAGTCCTGGTGCCATCTCTTCCCTAGATAAACGATGCACATTCCCCAAGCCATCCACATGATGCATGCACAAGAGAACTTCATTCATCAGACCAGTCCACCTTCCATTGCTCTATGTTCCAGCTCTGGTGCTCATGTTTCCACGGAAGGTGCTTTCAACAGTGGACAGGGGTCAGAATGGGCACTGACCGGTCGGTGGCTATGCAGCAAACTGCGATGCACTATGTGCACTGCCACCTTTCTATTGTAGCCACCAATAACTTTTTTTTTTAGCAGTTTTCTACAGTAGCTCTTTTGTGGGATTGGACCAGATGTGCTTCCCTTCGTTTTCCACGTGCATCAGTTTTGGCCTTGGGTGCCCATGACCCTGTCATCGGTTCACCGCTTGTCCTTGAACCAGTTTTGGTAGGTACTAACCACTGCATATCAGGTGCACCCCACAAGACCTGCCGTTTGGGGATGGACCCAGTATTCTAGCCATCAAAATTTGGCCCTTGTCAAAGTCACTCAGATCCTTACACTGGGCCATTTTTCCTGCTTCCAAAGCATCAACTTCAAGAACTGACTGTTCATTTGTTGCCCATTATAGCCCGCCCCTTAACAGTTGTCATTGTTACAAGAAAATCAATGTTATTCACTTCACTTGTCAGTAGCTGACCGGTGTATATTGAAGTAGTATAGCGGACATATCTTACCAAATTGTCCTGACTGAAGCTATTGATACCAAGATTACTTATTTAAATTGTAAACATTCTGCTTTGTCACATATAAAGATCTACTTGACATATTTCATAGATCATAGTTTAGAAATTTTAGAAGAATACAAACGTAATAGCAGCAGATAAAGTATAATTCCAATGTAAGGACACATAGACTTCACAGTCCATTGACCAATAAAGTGGTGCTTATTGTACAAACATACATTACATAATAATCAGGGATACATGTAAACATACATATAAAGAAAAGGGTGAGCCAGAGAGGAAAGGGAAGGTAGAGAGATAACTCCTCAAAGTGTATAAATCACATTACAGGGGGAAGAATGCCCAAACGGAAAAAGTGCAGTATGTGATCTCCCGTGTGTCGGTCCACACCAAATCTCCACCTGAGAATAGCTAGCCTGAGTTCATGAGGGAGCGGTAAGACAGAATACTTAAACGCGTAACCATATGGCTGCGTATTCTGTAACCTTCTTTTAACCAGAGAGGGTTATGTCGTCCATAAGCCTGTAAAGATATATACGTCTAAACCACTCCCGCATGTCAGCGGACACAAGAAAACGCCAATGGACAGGAACGACTGCTATGGCGGCGTTGCATAAATGTCGGAAGTAAAAAAAAAATAAACTGAGAAATGGGAATATTTGACATACTGAATAACCAGAAATCTAGGGCCAGGGCACCCATGATTTACTTTGACTGTTTTCACCTGGCGCCAGAAAGACGTAATTACTGGGCATGACCACCAGATATGGAAGGGGGTTCCCGGCCTAGAGCCACATCTACAGGAGGACCCCGAGACATCCGGGTGCATCTTGCTAAGCTGAGGGGCACCTGTAGCAGTGAAAAATAACTTTTCTCTGTCTTCCTTTGGGGGACACCGGGGACATTGGGGTATAGAGTAGGGACAGGGCGAACTGGCACTTTAAACTTCTGTTTAAACCCTAGCTCCTCCCCCTTTATACACCACTTCCTGTCTAACCTCAGTTTAGTTTAAGTTCCCGGCGAACGGGCTGTGTCTGTGCTGCTCAGCAGCCCTCTTCTGTTACTTTTATTATTTTATGGAGGGGCTTGCAAAGAGCATACCGTGTAATACAGCAGCTGCTGCTTTACATACGGCAACACATGCCTGGGTTTGGTCTCTCTCCAATACAGTGGCTGAACTTGCTCAGTTGCTGCGGTCACAGGCTGTGGCCGCTCCATCTTCTGATTCTGCTTGCACTGTAGTGAATGACTTGGGTTCTAGTTCGCTAAGTCAAGGTTTGACTGTTTCTCCCTGGCGGAGTCTGTACAACCTGCTTGGGTACAGGGAATTGCATCCTCTGTACAGGGTTTGGGTTAGGTTTCTTCCTCTTAGAGAGGATGTTACAATCTGCGGCACAGTCTTCCTCACATAAGCGTAGGAGGATGACGCCACAACTTCAGGAAAATAAGTCAGATTTTGACTGTAGTTCCCAGAATGAAGGCAAATTACCGGTGAATTCTGACATGGATGCCCCTTCGGTTGTGGAGGAGATTCATTCGGTTTGCCAGAGTGTGGAGGAATTAATACAAGCTGTGTGTAAGGTACTTCACTTTCCTAAGTAAGAGGTTCCTCGTGTTGCACAGGCTCTTCTTTTTGCACGGAGAGAGAAAAAAAAAAATACTAATTCTTTCTTTTTCCTGGCTTCTTCCCTATTGGAAGATTTGTTGTCAGAGCCTTGGACTTCCCCAGATAGCAAGTTCCAAGTATTTCGGTGACTGCAGTCGGGTTATCCTTTTCCTCCTGAAGTTTTTGCTAATTGGTAGACGCTTCCAAGTGTGGATGCTGCAGTTACAAGGTTAGCCAAGGTAACTACTATTCCTTTTCCTAACATAGCCACTCTTAAGGATGGTACAGACCATGAGGTTAAGGCCGTCCTTAAGTTCATTTTCGTGGCAGCATGTGCCTCTTTCGGGCCTGCTTTGGCATCTGCGTGGGTTAACGAAGCTGTAGAACGCTGGTCAAAACACAGTTTTCAAGGTTTGTTAGCAGGCAGGCCTTCCTCTGAACTGCTTCCAGTAGTGGAGAAAATTCAGAGGGCGATAGATTATTTAGGAGAGGCAGCTACATACGCGGGACTGATTGGTGCACGTATTCTCTGCCGTAAGTTCTGGAAGGCTGATAGGGAGTCTGAAAAGGTTCTTGAGACCATACCTTTTTCGGGGGGGGTCTTTTGTTTGGACCTCAGCTTGACTCCATTATCAGTCAAGCTACAGGTAGATAAGGCACTTTTCTCCCTGTTAATGCTCCCAAACAAAGATTATCCAGATTCCAGTCCTTCTCAGTCCTCATGAAGGTTTCGGGGTTAATATTCTTCAGGTCAATCTTCTATAGGCCAGTCATCCGCCCTTAGCGGTGGTTTGCTGTGTGAGCACCAGGCCTAGTCGGCTCGAAGTCTAGCAGCGAAACTTGCAAACAAGCAGTCCGCATGACGGACATTTTGCTCCTCCGCTGTTGCCAGTGGTGTGAGCTCGTCTTTTCTTGTTCAGGGATCAGTGGTTGCAGTCTACCACCGATGTCTGGGCTCGGGTGTAGTGGATTAAGGATACAAGATCAATCTGCTCGGTTTTTCTCCCAGACAGTTCCTTGCCAAGTCTTCCGAATTTATGTGCAGAGGTCTCAGAAGATGCGCAAGACTGACGATCTTTTGATTCTCTATTATGCTCACAAAAGAGGCTGGCTAGCTTCTAAAGTAATTATTGCTAGGTGGATTACGGCTCTTATCCGTTGATCTTCTAGTAAGGCTGGGGAGCCTGTCCCAGGTAATCTATGTGCGCACTCTATAGGGTCTGTAAGTGATTCCTGGGCTATGGTGCTTCCAGAAAACAGCTGTGTAAATCGGCCACGTGGTAGTCTGTACACACATTCACTAACTTTTACAAGTTTAATGTGTTTGCATCCAAGAATGCCAAGTTTTCAAAGAAAGGTGCTTCGTGCCATTTTTTCTGAGCGTTCCCTCCCGTAGGGCAGCTTTGGGATGTCCCCAATGTCCCCGGTGTCCCCAAAAGGAAGACAGGGAAAATGGGATTTTTATACTTACGTAAAAAGCGTTTCTCTTAGTCCATTGGGGGGACACCGGGCACCCACCGTTAACGCTCTAGTTTCTCCTACTGTTGGACATATAGTCTTGTTAAGAGAATGTTGTTGTTTGTTAATTTTATTCTCTTTTCCTGTTTCTCTCTATCTCCACCTTCTGTGGGCTTGGTTAAACATAAACTGAGGCTGGACAGGAGGTGGGGTATAGAGGGGGAGGAGCTAGGGCTTAGTTAAGCAGAAGTTTAAAGTGCCAGTTCGACCTGTCCCTACTCTATACCCCAGTGTCCCCGGTGTCCCCCAATGGACTAAGAGAAACGGATTTTATGTAAGTATAAAAATCCCATTTTTACAGTGTCTCCACCACTGAGAGTCTAGAGGAGTTCACCATAATATGTTGGAAATCTTTGGCCCAAAGTAAGAAGTATGTCTCCCCAACTCTCTATCCCAAGCACCAGCATAGCCAGTTCGTTTGGGGTATAGATTAACAATAAGCAGTTGGTAAATTATTGATATAGTGTGTTGTGGTTCAGCAGAGATGCAGCACAGCTCCTTGAAACTAGTCAGGTTCCTGCTTGCACCCCCATAACGTCTTTTGATTGCAGGTAGTGCCTAGCCTGCAGGTATAACCAGAACTCTAAAGCAGGTAGGCTCAATTTGTCCTGCAGGAGGGAGAGGGCATGCACTCGTCCATTGGCCACAGCTGACCACTCATTATCTTACCCGTGAACCATGCTCTAAAGGCCACTAATGTGAGACCAGGTGTAACATAAATGTTATTTTTAAAGAGATATCTCTTATATTATCAAGTGCCTTGGTTGCTGCCCAGTGTCATTGCTAATGCATAATGCCCAATACCTGCAATTACTGGAAACCATATCAGGGATCTCGGCAATGAGTAATGAATGTTTAACATAGTTGCTTGGTGTCCAGTGTTCCTCCTTCCACATTTACCTAAACAGGTCTCTCTGACTTATAGCAACCACAATCTATCATAGAGTGTAGTGGTAGGTCATAGCAGGTGGTCTGTGTTTGGAGACAGTATACCCCATTTCTCTGTTATGTTGACAACTCATAGAAGCCCAGTCTATAGAGGCCGTTCCTTGGTGCGCCAAAGCTATGTTAGAGATCACTGATATTTGCTTCATTATGCAGTTAAAACCATTTTCACTGGAGCATTCTTCCTTCATATGTGGACATCCCAAGTTAAGAAGCATGCTCTTCAATATTTTGTTGACCTCATCTTGTTATTACCAATCTTTCTTAAAGAATAATACTATTAAAAGAAAAAGTAGTATAAATAGTAGTAGTAATCGTCTGTCCTGATTACTGCATTCATTACCAAGTTCCAATCTGCCTCTGGAAGCAACGTCGGCACAAGAACTGTTCAGCTTCATGGATTGGGTTTCCATGGCCATGCAGTGGCACACAAGCCTGATTAAAAGCACACTGCCAGTAGACTCTGGAGCAGTGGAAACACGTTCTCTAGAGGGGCAAATTACGTTTCACCATCTAGTGGTTTCAAGGAAAAATCTGGGTTTATCAGATGCCAGAGGAATACCTGCTACCCAAATGTGTACTGCCAACTTTAAAGTTTGGTGGAGGAGTAATAACAGTCTGTGCCCCTTAGTTTCAGTGAAATCTTAATGCTGCAGCACACAATAACATTCTAGAAAATTGTGTGCTTGAAACTTTGTGGCAACAGTTTGGGGGAAGGCCCTTTCCTGTTTCAGCATGACAATGCACATTGAGATCCATCAAAGAATGGTTTCCAAAGTTTGGTGTGGAAGAACTTGTCTGGCCTGACATCAACACCATTAAACACCTTTGGCATGAATTGGAACGATGACTGCGATTCAGGCCTGATTCCCGAACATCACTAATGCTCTTGTGGCTGAATGGATGCGAATCACAGCAGCCCTATCCCATAATCTAGTGGTATACCTTCTCAGAAGAGTGGAGGTTGTCCAGCAGCAGAAGGGTGGATCAACGCCATATTAATGACCATGGTTTTAAAACAGATGTGATCGAGTGTCCACATGCTTTTGGCCATGTAGTGTATTATGAAGAAAGCACGATTTATTGATATAAAAGGGATCACCAGTATTTATTTATTAGGGTACCAAAACTGTCACCCATGTGCACGCTGTGAATGAAAGAGCAGTCATGGGTTTTTGTCATGGGTGACACCACTAGATTGACAATTTACCTGGTTTCCACTGCCCAGTGGTGCTAGGAGGGCCCCAGTGCTACACCACATACACACACCCTTACCTACAAAGCCCTCAACAACACCACCCCTTCATACATCTCAAATCTCATATCAAAATACTCTCCCTCCCTCCCTCTTAGATCTACCTCTGACCTGTGCCTTATCTCGTCAGATAATCACCTCTCACTCGTGCCTACAAGACTTCTCCCGTGTTGCTTCCCACTTACAAAATTCCCTACCACGTTCAATCCGGCTTTCCCACAGCCTTCAAATATTTAGACATTCTCTTAAAACCCATCTCTTTTTCTAAAGCTTACATTATCCCTGATGATACTATTCACACTACTACACCCTCACAGCTGTCCCAATCTCCACTCTAAGCCACACTCGCTCCTCTTGTTTCAGCTGTGCCCTCTTCCAATTAGAATGTAAGCTCTCTAATGAGCAGGGTCCTCCATAGCCCTTGTTTTCATGTCTGTATTTATTTTGTCTGCCTTGTATGTCATTGTTTTATGTATGTACTGTTTTCCCTACTGTACGACGCTACGGAACACTGAGGAGCTTTACAAATCTACGATAATAATAATTGTGCCTGTTATCTCGTAGGTAATAGAGCTCGATAATTTGTTCAGACCCCGAGCCCAATGCGCAGTAGCACTGGGCTCTTGCACAATGGAAGGGGTAAAATCAGATGTTTTTCATCCAATTTTACCATGTGGTTTAGGGGTTTGCAAACTGTCACACATCAGATGCAGTTTTAGTTTTTAGCCTCAAAATCACAGTATAATAAATCCTGCGGTTTGGAGCTGAAAACTCACATGCGGTGTGTTCTGGTTTACCTCTTAGTACAGCTCTGCCAAGCCGCAAGAGTGTTAGTGTGGTAGGGAATATAGATCATAAGCCCTACTGGGAGTAAGGACTGATGTGAATGAATAAATATTATATGTATAGCATGGCGTAATATGTAGACGTTATGTACATAATAGTTAATAATGATACATTTTGGGGATATGCATTGCACAGTGGTCTCCATAAAAGGGTCAGTAACAGCTTTCTATATTGTATATCAGTCAGTAAATTGCTTTCTGTAAAGTATGATGGTCACTAGATTGCTCTGTTGTATATCAATCATTAAAATTATGTTGGTAATGTAAATTAGTCCCTAGAAAAGGCTTTGCATTGAATTTTCGTTACATGAGGCTATTACATTTTTTTATAGATCTTTGAAATAACAATTTTTCATATTTCATGGGCAGTGTAAACCTACATCAAACAAGCTATATTGATCACACACATTTTCTCAGATTTTTTCATCAAGCCACGTTGTCATCACTGGTTTGGCCAATACCCCTTCAACAATTATTGGCTGCACCTGCTACTACCAGCCTATTATAGGTTGCTATAGCTACCCCAATCTGTTGTGGCCAGAACCAACAGTGCCACTAGGTTTTGCAGCCTACTCAAGACTATGGGCTAGATTTACTAAGCTGCGGGTTTGAAAAAGTGGGGGTGTTGCCTATAGCAACCAATCAGATTCTAGCTTTCATTTATTTAGTACCTTCTACAAAATGACAGCTAGAATCTGATTGGTTGCTATAGGCAACATCCCCACTTTTTCAAACCCGCATTTTAGTAAATCTAGCCCTATGTCATAAATGTAGACAAACTGGACCTATATTAAATCCTCACTGAAAACAACAAAGTATTATGGTTAATATATGCTATCATTTCATAGTGACCGTTATTTTCCTCAGGTGCATTCCACTGGTGTTGGAACCCCTACACCTGCATTTAGTCATCCTGTTTCCACCACTTCTAACTCTGCTCTCCAGCTACTTAGCCCTCCTCCTCGAGGGTCCTCCACCCCACGTCCACTCTCGCTCCCTCCTCCCCCCTGGGGGTCTCCCTGTCTTCCGCGCCCTCCTTCTTGGGCCCCGTCGTTTGCGGATCCACCCTCCCCCTTCCCCGCCCTCTCTAGCTGTGCATTGAGCGTACTGAGTTGCTGTGTTTACTGTACTGTGCTGTCTCCCATTGTATTGTGATTTTGTTTGTCTCTGTACGGCGCTGCGGATGCCTTGTGGCGCCTTATAAATAAATATTAATAATAATAATAATAGTCACTGCCAATTATTATATTCATACATATATTTTTGTTTATATCCACCTATTTTGACTGTCTTGTGTTTATATAAGATAGTTTCTCTTCTTTTGGGAAATGCTTTAATGCAGGTGTTTTCCACTGGTGGGATTGATGGCTGTGATAGTAATGTGTGTGCCAGGAAAAGTAAAAAAATAACAAAAATAGACTTCTTTCCATTTACGCTGACGTTCAGCATTTTTGCAGCTTCATTAGAAGATTGGTAAGGGCTGTTTCCAATCTTAAGTTGGCCACAACCGGAGACGGATCTAATTAATATCAGCTGCTGTCAGCCTGTGAGTGCATTCACGTGCTGACCCCACTAACAGGCTCCCAAGTGATCTGCCCATTCCCCCCCTACCCATGTGCATGGCCCCCATCAGGGGGGTACGGGGGGTACTGTTGTACCGGGCCCGGGCTCACCAGGGGGCCCGGTACAACAGCGCAACACATACTTACCTGGGGGCCCGCTGTCTTGCAGTCTGCTGGTCTCCGCTACTCTGCCTTCACCGTGACAGCCAGGCACCAGAATGCGACCGCAGGGGTGGAGGAATCATTCCCCCTGCGATCATGTGCTCTGGCTGTGACACAGAGATTCCCCCTCATGTGCTCTGGCTGTGACAGCCAGAGATTCCCCCTCATGTGGGGAATCTCTGGCTGTCACAGCCAGAGCACATGAGGGGGAATCTCTGGCTGTCACAGCCAGAGCACATGATCGCAAGGGGAATGATTCCTCCACCCCTGCGATCACATTCTGGTGCCTGGCTGTCACGGCGACAGCAAGGCTGAAGGCAGAGTAGCGGAGACCAGCGGACTGCAAGACAGCGGGCCCCCAGGTAAGTATGTGTTGCGCTGCTGCTCATGAAGGGGTGCTCATCGGGGGGGGGCCCGTACTGGGCCCCATGATTTCTGAAGGCGGCCCTGCCCATGTGTGCCCAAACTTGAAATGTATCCTTTTCACTCAGTGCCCGTGCAGGTAATGAAACACCACAAAATTTTATTTACTTACATAGCATAATGAGAGATGAGAAATGTAATTGTATCTTCGCAGTGCAAGATAGACAATGAAAGTTAATGTCTGCATTGCATACTTTGCATCCTACATCAATGGAATGTTAGTAAATTAGGGTTCAGAAGTTTCATGCCAGAGGATTTTAGAGCACTTGCACATGAATTGAAACTGGAGGGAAGCAGGTTTAGAAATAATTTGAAGAAAAATTACTTAACAGAAAGGGTAGTGGATAAGTGGAATAGCCTCTCATCAGAGGGGGTAGAGGCTAATACAGTAGAGCAATTTAAATATGCTTGGGATAGACATAAGGATATCCTTATAAAGAACTATGGTTCAAATAGGGTTTGAGGTTACCATAAGTTAAAAAAAATGGGCAGACTAGATGGGCCAAGTGGTTCTTATCTGCCGTCAAATTCTATGTTTAGAGACAAAGTGATCTCTAGATGGCAGCAAGAACATGCAGGATCATGACTTCTGCACTAAACCTGTATCCTAACACAAACCACAGGCTATAATACTATGTCTAATAAAGGATCCCACTGAATTTCCCATAAAAAAATAAACATATCTTGCAATATTTTCCAAAAATGGTTTGTATAAAACAAAACAAAAAATGAACTCCTTATGATAAATATATATTTTAACTGCCACTACTAGATATTTCAATAATTACAGAAATACTAATAGTGGTGTTGTGAGCGGTGGCTTGCGTCCGCCAACGCACACCTGTGTCCCAGCTGTCATGACAACAGCCGTGATGTCACTTCCGGTACCACTGTCCTGGCCGTCAACAAGACAACAGCCAAGGCGCCTTTGTAAACAGCGCCACGTCCAGGCATCTGCCCGCATGTGCCCGCCTGTGACAGCTGGGCACATGCGCAAACAAGTAAATAATTAAGCATATTCTGGAGGCAGGGAGCACTTAGCCTCCCAGCCGGTTAAAAGTGCCAATTACTAAGGATGATGGTGTGTTTGCATGCTAGAACATGTGTTTGCAATTCAGATCAACTGGAAAAATGCATATTATGTACAGTATACATTCATAACATCCTTGTAAATGTAATTAAATTAAGCCAATTAAATGAAGCCAGTATGTCTTTAGACCTAGGGGTACATTTACTATTGTTCAGTTTTGTGCTTTTTCAGCCCCAAACTGCAAAATTTACTGTATTGGCTGAAACCTCAAACCGCATGTAATCTGCATATGCAGTTAGCCCAACCTGCCTGGTAAAACCAGATGGAAAACATCCGGTTTTACCCTACATTAGCTTCCAGCACAGTGCTGCTTCGCATCAGCCGGTTCTCTAGGGCAATGGTTCCCAACCTTTTTACACTGGGTACCCCTAGAAATTTTTTGTTCCCGGAAAACACCCAAATGTTTTACCACAAACACCACACTGTTTTGGTTGCTCTTGCTGCCCAATATATGTAAAACCAGTTTTGATGTAATCATTGTCATATTTTCTTTTCTTGCATTTTGAGAGATTATGTTTTTGTTGGTCATAAAGATGTTTTGGAGGGGTAGGTGGGGATTCAGCACATGGCTCATCAGATTCAAAAGTTTATGCGGCTGCATTTTGTGTGTGTGTTTCAAAGCCAAATTTTTAATTCCATTGTATAAAACGATCCATTATTGGTTCTAGCCAGAAAGAGGTGATTAGCTCTCTTTGTTTATATTTGTTATTAACTAGGTTGGAAATATGGTTTTATTCTTGTGGAAAGTGTGCCTTTTTCTGGTTAGGGAAAGCATACACTTCAGGAGAAAGCATTGATTTGCAGCCCTTCAGCCAGAAGCGTTTTAAGAAATGAGTGCAACATTAGTCCTTGTACCCCCCAACCCTGAACAAAATGCTAATAAATGTATGCACATATTCAAGGTAAGTGAAAAGCTATCTAGCTCACTGAAATTGCTGCAAAGAAGAATAGACTACAGTGTCATTACAGTAAAGTTTAATTTCTCCCGCTCAGTGGTCGAAGTGAGGGTGTATTGGGTGGTATACTGTACAGCCACTTCTCCTACTGCCTTCACTGACAAACTATCAAAATCCTTTCGCCTACATTCCCATTACATTTTTCATACCGCCACTAAATTTCCATTTCGACCACTACTCCAGATACTGTAGAACTACAAGCAGATGCGGGCCTAGCGAGCTGTGGGCCCCGTTGCAGGGAGAAGGGAACCAGGGCCCCCGACCCGCTGCATCTGCCATGCAGCGGGCCCCTTTATCTCCATGTCACCTGACGCACCAATGGTAGCTCTGTCACTGACTACAAGTACCTTGCTAGCTACAGAAAATATGTGGCACCCTGCAGCTCTCCAGATGGTCAGGCCATTCTGATAATTCTAACTCCTCCCTTCATGGCCAGACTTGATAGTCACTGACAGGAGACACATCACAAGTAGATCCATCCACATGACAATAAGAACAGTAGTGCAGCCATTATGGATTTGTTTCTGAGAACCTCCAGGGAACACTGTAAGTACCCCTAGGGGTTCCTGAACCCCTGGTTGGGTATCACTGCTCCTGGGGGGAAATGATTGGGCCCCACACATAAAGATGCTTGGCACAAAGCACTGGGCCCGTCTTGGTACCCCTGGTTTGTGGGCACCAGGGTAATAGAGTCAAGAAAGTGTGTAAGCACTTGTGCCAGCATGTATTCATATATCATATTATATCATCAACATTTATTTATATAGCGCCAGCAGAATCTGCAGCACTTTACAATTTGGAATAAACAGTTGTAAAACAATACTGGGTATTACATACAGAGAGGTAAGAGGGCCCTGCCTGCAAGCTTACAATCTATTATATTTATATTAATATTAGTCTAATACACAAATGTTTGTTATTAGTATGTCTTTAGTGTCTAATGTGTGCCTCCAGCTTTCTTAAAATTAGTCATAGTGGTGATACACCTAGGACTAAATCCTGCATGTATAATATATGTATTTAGAGCACATGTATACATGAATTAGCTTATTATATTGATGTTTTGTTCTTATGTATGCAAAGTACTACACATGATAGACAAACATAAAAAGGATTGCTTGGTGATTTTAATTTGGCTCTAATGTCCTTATGGGTAGGTATTTGCTACAAAAGGTATTCATAGAAAGCTTGTCACAAAACTGGCTTATATGGATGGGAGTCTAAACATCACATGGTGTGCTATTTCTCTTTACTCACATGTACACTCAATGTACATGAAAATTGATATAATGTTGGTAGATAAATGGTCACTGTAACAAATAACTAAAACTAAAATACACTCCATGACATGTCCTGACTACTCTCCTACTCCTGCAACATGGGCCCCAAACGTAAACAGTTCTTCCCCAGATCACCGGAGACTAAGGGAATACCTCACAAAGTCACAAGAACCCTTGGAAATCCCTTAAAACAACTAGTGATTTCCAATACAAGAAGCAGGGCCTGATCAACCACTAGGCTGACCAGGCTGCAGCCTGGAGCGCTGGGTCCCGGGGGGCGTGGCACTGTGGGTATTTTTTTTTTTTATTTTTTTTAATTCTTTTTTTTTTTTTTTTTTTTCTTCATTCATTTTTTTTTTCGGGGTGGGGGAGGGGGGGTCGCCGCGGGGGGGTGGAGGGCTCGACGATCAAAAGCATTGGTGGTCAGTGGTTAGCTACACACAAGCCAATCGCCAGGCTGCCTGTTGCTGTGCAGCAGACAGGAAGCAGGACGTCTTCACTTCCTATCTGCTGATCTGAGGAGAGGAGCGACGCTGGCACAACTACAGGTAAGTGAAGGGGGAAACTGCCCTGCATATCTATAGGGAGGGGGGGGGAACTGCCCTGCATATCTATAGGGAGGGGGGGGGGAAACTGCCCTGCATATCTATAGGGAGGGGGGGGACTGCCCTGCATATCTATAGGGAGGGGGGGGGGGGAAACTGCCCTGCATATCTATAGGGAGGGGGGGGAAACTGCCCTGCATATCTATAGGGAGGGGGGGGGGGAACTGCCCTGCATATCTATAGGGAGGGGGGGGAACTGCCCTGCATATCTATAGGGAGGGGGGGGAACTGCCCTGCATATCTATAGGGAGGGGGAGGGAACTGCCCTGCATATCTATAGGGAGGGGGAGAACTGCCCTGCATATCTATAGGGAGGGGGAACTGCCCTGCATATCTATAGGAAGGGGGGGGGGAACTACCCTGCATATCTATAGGGAGGGGGGGAACTACCCTGCATATCTATAGGGAGGGGGGGGACTACCCTGCATATCTATAGGGAGGGAGAGGGGGGACTGTCATGCATATGTATATGGAGGGAGAGGGGGACTGTCATACAAATCTATAGGGTGGGAGGGGGGGGCTGCCATGAAAATCTATAGGGAGGTAGAGAGGTTGATATGTATGAAGGGGGGCTGATATATGTGACTGGGGGAGTTTTGATGTGACGGGGGGGATAGCTAGCTAGCAGAGTGGAGGTAAGGAAAATAGCTGCAAGGGGGATGAATGCAGGGTGGGAGGTAAAGAAAATGGCTGCAGCAGGGGTTAAGGAAAATGACTGTGGGGGGGGGGGGGTTGTGGTTAAGGAAAATGGCTGCAGGGGGTATTTAAAAAATAGAGCAGCTTTGGGGGGCAGAATCTCATGATTGTGTGGTGGTCACATGGGTGGTCTCAGCAATCACTAGAATACTAAATATTAGTGAGATGGGGCTGGTAGAGGTTTGTATTTGATTGACAACAAATATTCAGATATTGCTTATATATGCCTGTCCAATGGGGTACTTTTAGCTGGCCATAATGGAGTGTTTTGTTTTAACTAAAGGGCCTAATCATTCAGGGTTTGCATTATAATACATTTTTGCATTTTCAAAAAAGGACGCCAACTTTCCAGAAGCCAGCGAGAGGATAACAAAGTTGCAAGAGAGAAGAGCAAGGACAGGTAAGAGACAATGGCACAATCTGTCTAAATTTGAATGCTGGAGAATACACCTGAACATTCATATTCAGGAGTGTTCCTATACACCTATATATTCGGAGGAGGGGGGGGGGGGGGGCGCTGCGGCCGTATTAGCCTAGGGCGGCCAGAACCCTTAATCAGGCCCTGCACAGACAGGTGTCACACACAGATGTCACAGACAGATGTCACACAGATGTCACAGACAGATCTCACAGACAGATCTCACACACAGATCTCACACACAGATGTCACAGACAGATGTCACAGACAAATGTCACAGACAGATGTCACAGACAAATGTCACAGACAGATCTCACAGACAGATCTCACAGACAGATCTCACAGACAGACGTCACATACAGACGTCACAGACAGACGTCACAGACAGATCTCACATACAGATCTCACATACAGATATCACTGACAGATGTCACAGACAGATGTCACAGACAGATATCACTGACAGATATCACAGACAATAATCACCTCACGTCTTAGGTCTTCCGAGCGTCCGCTGGGTACTTGTTTTTCTAACCATAATCTGCAGAACAAACATTGTGTTTATCACATATACTGATAATCGTGTACAGTGAATAATCCCCTATATCGGCCACAACAGCTGTCTACGCAAATTATTATTTACTACATAATATCTGGTATTACATTATATTATATTACAGTGACCATCCGGGATATCACTGCTTTTTCCCAGCGGTCTGTACCTGTATATTACTATTACCTGTATATTACTATTCCCTGTACAGTACTATTACCTGTATAGTACTATTACCTGTATATTACTATTACCTGTATATTACTATTCCCTGTACAGTACTATTACCTGTATAGTACTATTACCTGTATATTACTATTACCTGTATATTACTATTCCCTGTACAGTACTATTACCTGTATATTACTATTACCTGTATATTACTATTCCCTGTATAGTACTATTACCTGTATATTACTATTACCTGTACAGTATTATTACCTGTATAGTACTATTACCTGTATATTACTATTACCTATATATTACTATTACCTATATAGTATCATTACCTGTGTATTACTATTACCTGTATAGTACTATTACCTGTATGCGTTGCACTCATGTAAAGCTTCCACCAGAGACGGGATATTAAACTCGTTCACTTCCTGACAGAAGAGGCTCCATTCTCTGGAATACAGTAAAATCTCATCATTGTATATTGGATTTATGAGTCTGTTACATTCATTTTGTACAATAACTCTCAGATGTTCAGGTATAACTAATACAGAGGACAGTGTATGATTATATATTAGGATCAAGAAAGATACATACAATACACAGTGTATTTATATATATTTATACATTGATTCAAGTTTTATTTTTCATTTATTTTTCTTAAGTTTTCAGCACCCTGTACTTTGTTCAATGTTACAAACCTGAAAATTTGCATTTTTCATGTATGTTTCTGTTAAAGCGCTTTATAAATAAAAATAATCAACCATTGTTTGTATTCTTGTCTTCAATGGTCAACAGCATAACATACATTTACCTCTCAACTGTCCGATTCCATCAGGATAGTCCTGATTTTAGGGACTATCCTGATCAGCCAGGAGCTTGTCCCGGCATGAGCGACAGCTGGGACGTATTCCTACTCATCACGTTACATACATGTTGTGTGAGCCAGTTAGTGGTGCTCTCTTTATATAAGGGAGGATGGGAGGGAGATGTAGGTGGTTGGAGGGAAGTGCAAGCTATGCCCTCCATGGTGCTGACCACGCCCACACACAGCTAGTCACACCCACAAGTCACTGGCCACACCCACACGTCACTGGCCACACCTCCGGTGGGACGGCCCTTCTCACAATAGGAACTTTTTAATCTTTAGCCCCAGGCCCATGTGGCCCTTAATCTGGCCCTGCCTCTGTTGATGAATACGGGTCTAGGTCCGTTCTGCTCTAGACAATAGATTTCAGGATATGTCCAATACATATGTGGAATATAAAGTCATGCAGAGAAAAATAAAATTCAATTAATGTCACCTGTTATAGTTATTAATGACAAAACTATAAAAATATAAAAAAAATACATTTATTAGGATGTGATTAATGTCCACTGTACATAAAATGCATTGTTACAGTTGCTCCTGATTGTAAACACATGTTTTAGCTGTATACACAGCCGTCATCACTAGTAATCAGCACTTACACCTGACCTGTAGCTGGAGCAAGAGATATGACAGAAAAACACGTATCATAGAGATGCCCAAAGCTTGAATCTGACGCCGCTGATTACGCTCGAGCTTGGCACGTCCTTACTGTACAGTGACTTTGTGTCCCTCCCTTTTCTTTCCCCAATCAGCTTTTGAAGTTGTAGTCTGTAGTTGGGTCCTTTGTGCTTGAACATGAATTGGACGTTGCTGCGCTCTCTGGCGTATGGTTTGTTTCTGAGCATGTGCAAAATGATTTTACGCAAAATACAGCACATATAGGCATTTACGTTCCTTAATGAATCAGACCCTTTGTGTCCATCTTATAGAGTAATATCTGACATCCATCACACAGTAAGGTATTTTCAGGTTTGGATTTAACTTAGTTATAACTTCATTGTATCTAACTTAAATATTTGTCTCTCTCACTAACTGCCCCAAGTGTGAGGAGGCCCCAAAGGTCTCTCTTTAACCACTACCACAAACTGCCCCCAGCCGCGATCTGTCTGTTAGAGAGGTGATCCCACCAAAATCATCATCATCACTCCACATATCACTGGTCACCTTCCCCGTCCTATAGTCCTTGACATGTACAAACCCCACCACAGAGCAGAATGATTTGACACCCTTGTTCCAAAGCTCTAAAGGTACCAATGTAGAAATATAAGATAATCAGATACCAGCGGCTTTTGCAGTCAGAGAAATAGAGGACTCCAGTTGTGGCTGGACTCTCTCCACTGATGGTCAAACTGAGGTTTATTAAGTTTACTGGGACTTGCAGTGCAGACACATGGCCCATTCCTGATACAACATTACTGATTCAAGACAGTGAGAAAAGTCGCATATAGCTTAAAGGAGGAAATAGCTCAGTTGGTGGTTTATCTGCAGTGATAGAGGAGCCTCTGGTTTGAGTCCCCTGTCTGATTTCATTTTAGCACAGTTCATGTTGCTTGATGAAGTCCATGAGAAAAGTTTCTTCATGTTTGGAGCAAACATTCTAGATTGGTGGCCCAGTTGATAGAAGATCTGTTTATGGTGTTTATGGATCCCTGTGTTTGAATCCCCAGCCAGGTAACATTTACTAACTTTTATTAAAAGCTGCGACAGGCTTAATGAAGTTCATAAGAAAAGTCTCTCCATATCTGTATCACTTCATTCAGCTCGGTGGCTCGGTCAATAGGAAACTTGTTTATGGTGTGTATTGATCCATGTGTTTGAATCCCAAACCAGGTAACATTTACTGCTCCTTTGGTTTGGCTCCAGGCCCATTGATGACATTGATAGAAGTCTCACTGCTACACTCCATCATGTACTGGCTTGGTGGCCCAGTAGATAGAAGATCTGTTTATGGTGTATATGGATCCCTGTGTTCAACTCCCCAACCAGGTAACATTAATAGCTTCTTTGATTTTGCTCCAAGCCCCTGGATGACATTGATAAAAGACCCACTGCTGCGCTCAATCATGTACTGGTTTGGATGGCTCAGTAGATAGAAGAGCTGTTTATGGTATATATGGATCCCTGTGTTCAACTCCCCAGCCAGGTAACATTTATAGCTTCTTTGGTTTTGCTCCAGGCCCATTGATGACATTGATAAAAGACCCACTGATGCTCTCCCTCATGTACTGGCTTGGATGGCTCAGTAGATAGAACATCTGTTTATGGTATATATGGATCCCTGTGTTCAACTCCCCAACCAGGTAACATTTATAGCTTCTTTGATTTTGGTCTAGGCCCATTGATGACATTGATAAAAGACCCACTGCTGCTCTCTATCATGTGCTGGCTTGGATGGCTCAGGTGATTAGTAGCCAGATTGCTGACTGTGATGTTGGAAGGTCCTGGTTTGACTCCCCAGACAGGCTTGATGGTTTCTATGTCATCATCCTGCTCAGTGTGTGCTCTCCTTGTAAGTGATGGGTTAAATTGTTTGTCCAGCATTATTAAATTAACATGGCTGTGGGGTTTTAAAAGAATTAACAGCAACTTTATGAAAAGACTACACTTTTCGTACATTATTAACTTGCCACTACTCTTCTCTCTTCTCTCACTAGACTACACTTTTCTCAATATTGATGGGAACTCTTCTGTCCAATGAGCACTTTACTACTTGCCCACTAACTTATATGACTAAAGACCATCTTTCACAAAGACTCCTAAATGTCATGAGTCAGACATATTGACAAAGACATATTGACAAAGACATATTGACAAAGACATATTGACAAAGACATATTGACAAAGACATATTTATATTGACAGCACCTAGATCTTACTCATCTGAGCCAACATCATCATTTATATAGCACCACTATTTCCACAGCACTGCACAGACAACATACATCAGTTCCTAACATGCACACACTGCACAGATAAGGCCCTATTCAGGAACTGAACTCATGGCCCCAGCACTGCGGGGCAGATGTGCTAACCACTTAGCCACCATGCTGCCCACATATGGTGTAAGAAAATACGGAAACTTATCTCAATGTCTTCAACAAGTCAGGTGTAAAATCCAAGGTACAAAAGCTACAGCTGTTTGTGGAGTTGAACTAAGACCTCAAACATCTCTACCAGCAAACAAGTTGGTTACTAGTCCTCTGAGCCAAGGTTTCCTCTGTGTCATAATTCATCCTGGTGCATCAGGAAAGATAGCTGAAAGAAACCTGTCTTGGGGTTCAAACCTGAGACACCACCATTAGCTGCAAACAGAGAACCTGGACACAAGTCAACAGAGACAGCTTGTTTGCTAGATATGAAGGGAGATTATGGTCAATGTCATCAACCAGCCTGGACCAACATCCAAGGTACTAACAGAATGCTGTCTGGGGGAACATAAACCAGGACTTCAACATCTATGTTAGTAGAGATGTTGACCCAGCACAGTATATTTAGGAGGTAAGAATTTTCTAAATGTCACCAAGCATGTGAAAAGAGTTTCCTCAATACCATCAATGAGCCCAGCTTCTTAATGTCATCAGAGACTAGTGCAACATCCAAGATACTAAAAGGAAGTTTACCTGTAAAATCAAATCAGAGCCTCTACTACTGTCTGTGTATTCCAGCTTGGGCAGAGTTAGTAGTTGGCTCAGTAAATAGAAGGTCTGTTTATGGTGTATGTGGATCCTTGTGTTTGAATCCCCAGCCAGGTAACATTTATAGCTTCTTTGATTTTGTTCCAAGCCCCTGGATGACATTGATAAAAGACCCACTGCTGCTCTCCATCTTGTACTGGCTCGGATGGCTCAGGTGATTAGTAGCCAGACTGCTGACTGTGGTGTTGGAAGGTCCTGGTTTGAATCCCCAGACAGGTTGATGGTTTCTCTGTCATCATTCTGCTCAGTGGGTTCTCTCCTTGTAATGATGGGTTAAGAAACTAACAGCCAACTTATAAAAATCTTTTGTAAATGTCACTAAACATTTTAAATATCCGAAGTACTAAAATGATATCTGTCTGCAGATTCAAACCTGGGACTCTACCATCACTGGCGGTGACTTGCTGGACCAGCTCATGTTATTTTCTCAATGTCACAAACCAGCCTGGTGCAACATTCATGGTAGTAAGAGAGAACACTGAGGGATTCAAGTAACAAGTTCATCTCAGTCTGTGTCTATGTGAGGGAATTAGACTGTAAGCTCCAATGGCGCAGGGACTGATTTTGAGTTCTCTGTACAGCGCTGCTGTATTAGTCGCGTTATATAAATAGCTGATGATTATTTTACATCACAGCCAGGTAAGTACTGGGCTTATAGACAACTACTCTAGCTTTTGCCGTCAGTGTTTCTGGATATATTTTTTTTAATGTTATCAACCAGTCCTGTGCAACATTCAAATGCTTAAAAATGAAACCTGCCTTAGGACTCAAACCAAGAACTCTTCCATTGCTGTCAGTAGAGCACCGAGCTACTAATCCACTAGACCTGCTTGTTTGTTTATGGTAGTGCAGAGACTAGTGCAACATCCAAGATACAAAAAGGAAGTTTACCTGCAAAATCAAACCAGAGCCTCTACTACTGTCTGTGTATTCAAAGCCGGACAGAGTTATCTTATTCCTTTCTGTTACTCAGCTAGTAGCTCTCCAATCCCCAACAGAGATACGGCTGTCTCAGGCACAGTTCACTGAGTTGAATATGGAGAACAAGGGTGCCCCAATTATACGGGACCAGCCCATACAACAAGAGACAAATTCAACACTTTGATCTCTTTGTCATGTTGCTCAAACAATGAACAATTTTTGCAGTGTGTCAGGGCGCATTATCCTGCTGAAAGAGGCCACTGCTATTAGGGAATACCGTTGTCATGAAGGGTTGTACTTGGTCTGCAACAATGTTTAGGTATGTGGTACGTGTCAAAGTAACATCCACGTGAATGCCAGGACCCAAGGTTTCCCAGCAGAACATTGGGGGGACAGAGAGAGAGACACGCTGAAGGAGGGGGAACAGAGAGAGAGAGAGAGAGACACGCTGAAGGAGGGGGAACAGAGAGAGAGACACGCTGAAGGAGGGGGAACAGAGAGAGAGAGAGAGAGAGACACGCTGAAGGAGGGGGAACAGAGAGAGAGAGAGAGACACGCTGAAGGAGGGGGAAACAGAGAGAGAGAGAGAGAGAGAGACACGCTGAAGGAGGGGGAACAGAGAGAGAGAGAGAGAGAGAGACACGCTGAAGGAGGGGGACACAGAGAGAGAGAGAGACACGCTGAAGGAGGGGGACACAGAGAGAGAGAGAGAGACACGCTGAAGGAGGGGGAACAGAGAGAGAGAGAGAGAGAGACACGCTGAAGGAGGGGGACACAGAGAGAGACGCTGAAGGAGGGGGACAGAGAGAGATGCTGAAGGAGGGGGACAGAGAGAGAGAGAGACGCTGAAGGAGGGGGACAGAGAGAGAGAGAGGGAGACGCTGAAGGAGGGGGACAGAGAGAGAGAGAGGGAGACGCTGAAGGAGGGGGACAGAGAGAGAGAGAGAGACGCTGAATGAGGGGGACAGAGAGAGAGAGAGACGCTGAAGGAGGGGGACAGAGAGAGAGAGACGCTGAAGGAGGGGGAACAGAGAGAGAGAGAGAGAGAGAGACACGCTGAAGGAGGGGGACACAGAGAGAGAGAGAGAGACACGCTGAAGGAGGGGGACACAGAGAGAGACGCTGAAGGAGGGGGACAGAGAGAGACGCTGAAGGAGGGGGACAGAGAGAGAGAGAGGGAGACGCTGAAGGAGGGGGACAGAGAGAGAGAGAGGGAGACGCTGAAGGAGGGGGACAGAGAGAGAGAGAGACGCTGAATGAGGGGGACAGAGAGAGAGAGACGCTGAAGGAGGGGGACAGAGAGAGAGAGACGCTGAAGGAGGGGGACAGAGAGAGAGGGAGACGCTGCAGGAGGGGGACAGAGAGAGAGAGAGAGAGACGCTGAATGAGGGGGACAGAGAGAGAGACGCTGAAGGAGGGGGACAGAGAGAGAGACACTGAAGGAGGGGGACAGAGAGAGAGAGACACGCTGAAGGGGGGGACAGAGAGAGACACGCTGAAGGAGGGGGGAACAGAGAGAGAGACAAGCTGAAGGAGGAGGGGAGACATTGAGAGAGACACGCTGAAGGAGGGGGGCAGAGAGAGAGAGAGAGAGAGAGAGACACACGCTGAAGGAGGAGGGGGGACAGAGAGAGAGACACGCTGAAGGAGGAGGGGGACAGAGAGAGAGACACGCTGAAGGAGGGGGGGAACAGAGAGAGAGACAAGCTGAAGGAGGAGGGGAGACATTGAGAGAGACACGCTGAAGGAGGGGGGGCAGAGAGAGAGAGACACACGCTGAAGGAGGAGGGGGGACAGAGAGAGAGACACGCTGAAGGAGGGGGGGGACAGAGAGAGAGACACGCTGAAGGAGGGGGAACAGAGAGAGAGAGACACGCTGAAGGAGGGGGAACAGAGAGAGAGAGAGACACGCTGAAGGAGAGGGACAGAGAGAGAGACACGCTGAAGGAGGGGGAACAGAGAGAGAGACACGCTGAAGGAGGGGGAACAGAGAGAGAGACACGCTGAAGGAGGGGGAACAGAGAGAGAGACACACTGAAGGAGGGGGAACAGAGAGAGAGACACACTGAAGGAGGGGGACAGAGAGAGAGACACACACTGAAGGAGGGGGACAGAGAGAGAGAGAGACGCTGAAGGAGTGGGACAGAGAGAAAGAGAGAGAGAGACGCTGAAGGAGGGGGACAGAGAGAGAGACAGACGCTGAAGGAGGGGGACAGAGAGAGACGCTGAAGGAGGGGGACAGAGAGAGAGGGAGACGCTGAAGGAGGGGGACAGAGAGAGAGAGAGACGCTGAAGGAGGGGGACAGAGAGAGAGGGAGACGCTGAAGGAGGGGGACAGGGAGAAAGAGACGCTGAAGGAGGGGACAGAGAGAGAGAGAGACGCTGAAGGAGGGGGACAGAGAGAGAGGGAGACGCTGAAGGAGGGGGACAGAGAGAGAGGGAGACGCTGCAGGAGGGGGACAGAGAGAGAGAGACACACGCTGAAGGAGGGGGACAGAGAGAGAGAGAGACGCTGAAGGAGGGGGACAGAGAGAGAGAGAGAGACGCTGAAGGAGGGGGACAGAGAGAGAGAGAGAGACACTGAAGGAGGGGGACAGAGAGAGAGAGAGAGAGACGCTGAAGGAGGGGGACAGAGAGAGAGAGACGCTGAAGGAGGGAGACAGAGAGAGAGAGAGACGCTGAAGGAGGGGGACAGAGAGAGAGAGACGCTGAAGGAGGGGGACAGAGAGAGAGAGACGCTGAAGGAGGGGGACAGAGAGAGAGAGACGCTGAAGGAGGGGGACAGAAAGAGAGAGAGAGAGAGAGACGCTGAAGGAGGGGGACAGAGAGAGAGACGCTGAAGGAGGAGGACATAGAGAGAGAGGGAGACTCTGAAGGTGGGGGACAGAGAGAGAGAGAGACGCTGAAGGAGGGGGACAGAGAGAGAGAGAGGGAGACGCTGAAGGAGGGGGACAGAGAGAGAGAGAGACGCTGAAGGAGGGGGACAGAAAGAGAGGGAGAAGCTGAAGGAGGGGGACAGAAAGAGAGAGAGACGCTGAAGGAGGGGGACAGAGAGAGAGAGAGACACGCTGAAGGGGGGGGGACAGAGAGAGAGAGAGAGACACGCTGAAGGGGGGGGACAGAGAGAGAGAGACATGCTGAAGGAGGGGGGCAGAGAGTGAGACGCTGAAGGAGGGGGGCAGAGTGAGACGCTGAAGGAGAGGGGGCAGAGTGAGACGCTGAAGGAGGTGGGGCAGAGTGAGACGCTGAAGGGGGGGACAGGGAGAGAGAGAGACGCTGAAGGAGGGAGGGAGAGAGGGAGACGCTGAAGGAGGGGGACAGAGAGAGAGAGACGCTAAAGTAGGGGGACAGAGAGAGAGAGAGAGACGCTGAAGGAGGGAGACAGAGAGAGAGAGAGACGCTGAAGGAGGGGGACAGAGAGAGAGAGACGCTGAAGGAGGGGGACAGAGAGAGAGAGACGCTGAAGGAGGGGGACAGAGAAAGAGAGAGACGCTGAAGGAGGGGGACAGAGAGAGAGAGACGCTGAAGGAGGGGGACAGAGAGAGAGAGACGCTGAAGGAGGGGGACAGAGAGAGAGAGAGACGCTGAAGGAGGGGGACAGAGAGAGAGACGCTGAAGGAGGGGGACAGAGAGAGAGAGAGACGCTGAAGGAGGGGGGCAGAGAGAGAGAGAGACGCTGAAGGAGGGGGACAGAGAGAGAGGGAGACGCTGAAGGAGGGGGACAGAGAGAGAGAGAGAGAGACGCTGAAGAAGGGGGGCAGAGAGAGAGGGAGCCGCTGAAGGAGGGGGACAGAGAGAGAGAGAGAGACACGCTGAAGGAGGGAGACAGAGAGAGACACGCTGAAGGAGGGGGGCAGAGAGTGAGACGCTGAAGGAGGGGGGCAGAGAGTGAGACGCTGAAGGAGGGGGGCAGAGAGTGAGACGCTGAAGGGGGGTGGGCAGAGTGAGACGCTGAAGGGGGGGACACATGGTGTGAGATGACGAAGGGGCGCAGTGATAAAGAGGCACAATGTGATGGTGAACAGGTCTAAATACATCTTACGTCATTTTGACCAAACTACTTAAAAAACGGGACTACCTGGTAATTATTTTTGCTTAGGGGTGCCTTGGAAAAATTATGGTGACCCTAATGGTTCCTTGAACTGAGAAATTTTGGGAACCACTGTACTAATATATAAATAACTCTGATGAGTTACGGTTATGTCTCTGTGTGAGTGGAGGATAACTGATGCCGCACAGTCAAGTAAGGGCGAGTGCTCACTGATAATAATAACCAGTGTGGCTAGGAGTAGGTGTGAGTGTGACTGCAGTTCATTCAGTCAAATAGAATTTTCCTTTAAAATAAACACATCTGAAGGTCTGTGCTGCACAGAATAAGAGAGATATAAGTGTCTCTGCTGCTAATAGGAACAATATACAATCCAATAATACACAGTATATAGAGCACAAGGTATATAACCACTATAAGATATCATTCACATGTATGAGTAATGTATCTCTCAATTTATATAACAGTTGAGACAGCTCATATATAAAAATGCGGATTAAAACCATTGAGTTATCATGACGGAAAAAGACCAATGTGTCCTTAAGGGGGAAGTCCAACTAAAGTCCTTATTGTAGGTAGGTTGGGTTCCAAATCAACAATGTTACTTAGATGTATTCCTCCAGGCTTAGGTGCCAAGTTGTAAGTTCCACATAACTCATGTGTGGTATATCCATCTACAATGTTAAACCTACCCTCAATAATTGTCTTGCAACACTACCTGTGTCTCCAACTACCGCTCTTTTACTCTCCTTCCTTTTGCTTCCAAACTACTTGAGAGACTTGTGTCAGGTCTCTGGGATTTATGTTTGTAAATATTGGGTTGGATTTCAGTAGCAGGAAAACACAGGAAGAGACTTTAGGGAGAAGAGGTACTGTACCTTTAATTACAGAGAGCGAGTCTCACGTAGCAGCAAGTCCAGGGAGTAGTCAGGGATCCAGAGCCAGAGAAGGTAGTCGTCTGAGAGCCAGGGGTCAAAGCTAAAGAGGGCAGTCATCTGCGAGCCAAGGGACAGACAGAATAAGACAGCCAGGTGGCAACAGGATACAGAGTGCTGGCTTAAGGAGACAGGTTCAATAAACTAGTAGTGTGTAGTTCCCAGGAAGCTGCTTATATAGGCCTGAACATGTGCATGAAGCCTCAGGTGCTGGCAACTAATTACTAGCAGCATGTCATTAGTCCATGCTCTGATGCAGGCTTACATAGACGTGATAAACAGAATGCAGCAGCTTATTAACTGAGTCTGTGTTTCACTGCACAGAGTCCAAGAGAGTTGTCAGGTAATATGAGAAACCCTGTGTCTGTGTTGCAGCACCGCAATGTTAGAAAAGAGGCGCAAACCCAAATGGAAACCCCAGTGTGCAGACAGTGAAGATGTCAGAGCATATGAAACATGTGGGACAACCGCAGGCTACAGTCAAGACCTGAATAAGCACAAGACCTGACAGCTTCTCTCCTCTCTTCGATCCTCAGCCCTCTGTAATTGGGCTTTTACCAGTCCATTGAGACTGTCCTCACTAAAGTGACCAATGATCTTCCTGCAGCGAAGTTGAACGATCGCTTCTCCATACTCATCCTCCTTGACCTCTCTGTTGATTTTGGTCCAGTTGACCACCCTCTTCTCCTGCACACTTTTCACTGCCTTGACGTTTATGACTTTGCACTCTCTGCGTTCACCTCCTACCTTTCTGAATGGTCTCTCAGTGTCTATACTCCTGGCACATCCTCCCCTCCACTCACACTATTTGTCAGCGGCTCAAGACTCCTCAAGGCTCTGTTCTTGGTCATCTGCTTTTCTCTCTATATGGATTATCTCTTGGTGAACTAATATGTTCCTTCAACCTCTAATACCCCCTTTATGCAGAAGACACCCAAATCTACCTCTCCTCCCTGACCTCTCTCCTTCTGGGGAAATCAAACTTATTTTTGCATGTGGGCTCAATATGAGAGGAAGGAAAGCCACAATCTGCCCACTGTCTGACAGCTTCTCCCATCAGAAGATGCAAACTTTTTCCATTCCGCACATGCAGCCACCTTGAGGGGCTATTTCAGGCGCTTCCTGTAAAAATGGATGTAAGACATCACAAAGCATCATTTGCTGACATATACCAGTACAATCACTGACATGAGCGAGACTTTAAACCGGATCTCGTTACAGCCCAGGGAAACAAGATATTGGGGCGTCTGACAGTATTAAACACAGATTTACACAACGTCAAGTAAAAAGGAAGATGTATAAAGCTGTCTTCATAGTACGCTGTATTTTGTAAGGGTTATATTTTTATAACTACTGCAAAGCAGTTTGTTATTTTTACAACTGCAGGAAACCCCCCAGCTGTATTCAGACTGACCACAGGATTCGGTAACAGTGTGACCTACCTGGCTGAAGAGTTCATCCCACTATTAGATGTCATGATCAGCTCAAATGCAACCTTGGGATGACTATGTTAAATATTATTAACCAACTCTAAAACTTAGTACGCTTATGTCCGTATGAAGATTTTTGGACACTGTTGACATTCGTCTCCCTACAACAGGGGAGGGAAGAGGGACAAGCATACAGTAAGGGTGCGTTTACACAAATGTGACAAGGACACATAGTCAGATACGTCTATCAAGGATCCTTTATATTTTGCAGGGCTGGCGACATAATAAGCAATGGCGATAATCAGCTAATTGTGTACTAACCCCTCCAGTTTATAACACTTGAACATGCCAGTACTGTAGCTGCCGTGCGCTTGCACGCTCCTCGCCTCCCTCGATTTGCCTCTATTAGTGTCAGGAGTTGTATGTGACTTACACGGCATTCAGAACCACGCTGGCCGTTCTCTTCTGACGTCTCTCATTACAAAGGAGTTTCCACCCACTGAACTTTCGCTCTGGTTTTGAGCACCGTTCTCTGTAAACTCTGAGACTGTTGTGTGTAAAAATCCCAAAGAGATCAGCAGTTTCTGAGGTAACAATTATTCCACAGTAAAAGTCACTGAGATCACATTTCTTCTCCGTTCTGGTGTTTGGTCTGAACTACAACTGTAATTTTTGACCATGTCTGCCAGGGGAGGGCTGCAAATGTTAACCTGGGGGGGGCAAGACTCCTATTAGGAACATTTTGAAGGAAGAAAAATGCAGGTGGCCTAGTTACCCAGCCCAAGGTAGCCCGATATGGAACCGGCCCTGGGGGCACTTGCCCCCCAGCCAAGCCAGCCCGATTGTTTCTGCCACATGATTGACCGATTAGATATTTGCATTAACTAGCAGGTGTTCAGGTATACATAATAAAGTGGACAGTGAATGTTTATATATTAGGATCAATATAGATACATACAATAGACAGTGTATTTACATATATATATATTTACATGGATTCAAAAGTTTTCAGCACCTGTATTTTGTTCAATGTAAAAAACATGTTTCTGTTAAAGCACTTTATAAATAAAAATAAGCAACCATGTCTTCAATGGTCAATAACATAACATACCTTTACCTCTCAACTGTCCTGATTCCATCAGAATAGTCCTGATTTTAGGGGACTATCCCAATCAGCCAGGAGCTTGTTCCGGCATGAGGGACAGCTGGGACGTATTTCCACTCATCACGTTACATACATGATGTGTGAGCCAGTTAGTGGTGCTCTCTTTATATAAGGGATGATGGGAGGGAGATATAGGTAGCTGGAGGGAAGTGCAAGCTATGCCCTCCATGGTGCCGACCACGCCCACACAGCTGGCCACACCCACACATCACTGGCCACACCCACACATCACTGGCCACACCTCTGGTGGGACGGCACTTCTCACAATAGGCCCTTTATAATTTTCAGCCCCAGGCCCACGTGGCCCTTAATCTGGCCCTGTTTTATGTACATTGAGGGGGTCATGATACAACAACATAAGATAAAACGGACAGTTGAATAGACAATGTTCTAGATGTTTCCTGAATCCCCCCCAAGCAGAACAGGTGGATTGATCATTGGTCCAATGTATTAATGCACATACATCCCTGATGTCGTGTACCCCCTGGCACTTGTCCATGTTAGTCTCATCGTAATCACCAGGCTGAGAGAAAACCCATTCACAACACTCTCTGCAGAGCGTTGCTATAGAAGCCTGCAGCACATCTGTTAGGAGAAGGATCCGCAGCTTTCTAGGGACGTGAGCAGTGATTCTGCCATTTAAATGGAGCACAGCGCTCACTGTACATGAGCTGGCACATACTGCCTGCTCTGTGACCTCCCTCGTATAGGTGTCCTGGCCTGGTGGGATTATTGGTGTCCCCCAGGCTTCACCTCCCTGGGCTGCCTTATGTCCACTAATGGAGCACAGGACTCACTGTACATGAGCTGGTGCATACTGCCTGCCCTGTGACCTCCCTCGTATAGGTGTCCTGGCCTGGTGGGCTTATTGGTGTCCCCCAGGCTTCACCTCCCTGGGCTGCCTTATGTCCACTAATGGAGCACAGGACTCACTGTACATGAGCTGGTGCATACTGCCCCCCCGTGACCTCCCTCGTATAGGTGTCCTGGCCTGGTGGGCTTATTGGTGTCCCCCAAGCTTCACCTCCCTGGGCTGCCTTATGTCCACTAATGGAGCACAGGACTCACTGTACATGAGCTGGTGCATACTGCCCCCCCTGTGACCTCCCTCGTATAGGTGTCCTGGCCTGGTGGGCTTATTGGTGTCCCCCAGGCTTCACCTCCCTGGGCTGCCTTATGTCCACTAATGGAGCACAGGACTCACTGTACATGAGCTGGTGCATACTGCCTGCCCTGTGACCTCCCTCGTATAGGTATCCTGGCCTGGTGGGATTATTGGTGTCCCCCAGGCTTCATCTCCCTGGGCTGCCTTATGTCCACTAATGGAGCACAGGACTCACTGTACATGAGCTGGTGCATACTGCCTGCCCTGTGACCTCCCTCGTATAGGTGTCCTGGCCTGGTGGGCTTATTGGTGTCCCCCAGGCTTCACCTCCCTGGGCTGCCTTATGTCCACTAATGGAGCACAGGACTCACTGTACATGAGCTGGTGCATACTGCCCCCCCGTGACCTCCCTCGTATAGGTGTCCTGGCCTGGTGGGCTTATTGGTGTCCCCCAAGCTTCACCTCCCTGGGCTGCCTTATGTCCACTAATGGAGCACAGGACTCACTGTACATGAGCTGGTGCATACTGCCCCCCCTGTGACCTCCCTCGTATAGGTGTCCTGGCCTGGTGGGCTTATTGGTGTCCCCCAGGCTTCACCTCCCTGGGCTGCCTTATGTCCACTAATGGAGCACAGGACTCACTGTACATGAGCTGGTGCATACTGCCTGCCCTGTGACCTCCCTCGTATAGGTATCCTGGCCTGGTGGGATTATTGGTGTCCCCCAGGCTTCATCTCCCTGGGCTGCCTTATGTCCACTAATGGAGCACAGGACTCACTGTACATGAGCTGGTGCATACTGCCTGCCCTGTGACCTCCCTCGTATAGGTGTCCTGGCCTGGTGGGCTTATTGGTGTCCCCCAGGCTTCACCTCCCTGGGCTGCCTTATGTCCACTAATGGAGCACAGGACTCACTGTACATGAGCTGGTGCATACTGCCTGCCCTGTGACCTCCCTCGTATAGGTGTCCTGGCCTGGTGGGCTTATTGGTGTCCCCCAGGCTTCACCTCCCTGGGCTGCTTTATGTCCACTAATGGAGCACAGGACTCACTGTACATGAGCTGGTGCATACTGCCCGCCCCGTGACCTCCCTCGTATAGGTATCCTGGTGGGATTATTGGTGTCCCCCAGGCTTCATCTCCCTGGGCTGCCTTATGTCCACTAATGGAGCACAGGACTCACTGTACATGAGCTGGTGCATACTGCCTGCCCTGTGACCTCCCTCGTATAGGTGTCCTGGCCTGGTGGGCTTATTGGTGTCCCCCAGGCTTCACCTCCCTGGGCTGCCTTATGTCCACTAATGGAGCACAGGACTCACTGTACATGAGCTGGTGCATACTGCCCGCCCCGTGACCTCCCTCGTATAGGTATCCTGGCCTGGTGGGATTATTGGTGTCCCCCAGGCTTCATCTCCCTGGGCTGCCTTATGTCCACTAATGGAGCACAGGACTCACTGTACATGAGCTGGTGCATACTGCCCCCCCTGTGACCTCCCTCGTATAGGTGTCCTGGCCTGGTGGGATTATTGGTGTCCCCCAGGCTTCACCTCCCTGGGCTGCCTAACGTCCACTAACGGAGCAGCACATATCATCGGGACGGGGCACACTGGACAGAACAGCTGGAGACCTACAACAAGGTACAAAGGCATTAATATGACTCATGTCAGCGTGTGCTCTCATACAATATGGAGGAAGCTGCCATTTATCCAGCATTGTCTGCGCTGACCACGTTAATCTGTACTTACATTTACTATTATGCTGAATTATCAATATGATGCCGTGGTCCTTTTTTGGATAGAAACACCCCTTAAAATATTAAGAGGAGTAAAAACCATGTAGTGTGACCAATGAGTCTATCAGATCTGGTACAGTCACCTGGAAGTAGATTCACAAATCATGGCCATGGGAACAGACGTTGGTCTAGACCAGTGATGGGCATCAGGCGGCCCCCCAGGCCATCACCAGCGCCCCCACCAAGCCGTCACCAGTGGCCCCAGCTCCATCCTGCTCCATCATCAGATTACGTTGTTATAGCTTGTAACACTTGTCTATGTCTGCTGGTATGTTATTACAGATCGGGGTCTCTCTCTTTGATTAAATGTATTGTTTCAACATATCACTGAGGTTAAGGGTGACGTGCGGCCCTGTCTAGGGTTAGAGGACCTCACTGTGCGGACCGTTCAGTGCCCCAGGTAGCCCATCACTGATCTGGACTGTGAACCCTTTCATGTCAGAGCCGGTCTAGTTATATTATACTTAAATATTATAACTAGTGTGGGGTAAAACCCCCGGTCACTAATAAAGTGGGGACAGCCGGAGGCGCGGTAGGAGAACGCCAAGATACTCACTGGAATGCAGAGGGCAGGAAGAGGCTTCCAAGTCGCAGAAAGTTGAGGATGTGTCTGAACATCTGTCCATCTCCATTCACCAACAAGGAGAACCCACAGGAGATCCAGCGCGTCTTCCTGGTGTTATTCAGCAGCTCAGGATACTGAACACAAAGAGCCGGATTCATCGTTATCATCACGTTAATCACAATCCCCAGCGACAAGTCATTAATCCTCCGTGGCCACTACCACCGACGTGTCACTAACTAGAGGTTCTACCCACATTCAGAGCGTTATGGAAATACTACCACAGAGAATAAAGATATAATGAAACCCTCAGTCATGGATGTTATGTAAGAGAATATCCGCAGTAGTACAGCGTGTGGGGGATGTGACTGGGAGTAATGTACTATATTAACAAGAGGACAATACAGGAACCGGTCTCTTTCTGTCTGTACCTTGAGCAGAGTTCCCAAGTACGTGGCGTACCAGTGCATCCCAACATAGACCCGGACTATCTGCTGCTGCGGAAGCTCTTGTACATCAGCTGTCCAGTTGTTACCTAGGTAAATATAGATTCATGTACTATATTAAAACAAAACAGCTCAACGTCAGTACCGACAGTTCCTCCTAGACAGAGTGTTTCCACGTGTAGTAATTTGGACCATTACACAACAAAAAAGGATCACTGTGGCTCCCCAGCAGTTATACTGGTCTGTATTAGGGTCTATTCTCAGCGGCTGCTTCCCAGCTGATGATGTGACCACCGGGCAGATAGCGGCACATTAAATATAATCCTACCAGAGATATCAGACTAGCGCTCAGTCATTCTATTATTAAGGAGTTAGTGTGAGAGATCCGATAATAAGGACACACACAGGATAATGGTGTCAGGGACCAGTAATAAGGACACACACAGGATAATGGTGTCAGGGACCAGTAATAAGGACACACACAGGATAATGGTGTCAGGGACCAGTAATAAGGACACACAGGATAATGGTGTCAGGGACCAGTAATAAGGACACACAGGATAATGGTGTCAGGGACCAGTAATAAGGACACACATAGGATAATGGTGTCAGGGACCAGTAATAAGGACACACACAGGATAATGGTGTCAGGGACCAGTAATAAGGACACACACAGGATAACGGTGTCAGGGGCCAGTAATAAGGACACACAGGATAATGGTGTCAGGGACCAGTAATAAGGACACACACAGGATAATGGTGTCAGGGACCAGTAATAAGGACACACACAGGATAATGGTGTCAGGGACCAGTAATAAGGACACACACAGGATAATGGTGTCAGGGACCAGTAATAAGGACACACACAGGATAACGGTGTCAGGGACCAGTAATAAGGACACACAGGATAATGGTGTCAGGGACCAGTAATAAGGAGACACACAGGATAATGGTGTCAGGGACCAGTAATAAGGAGACACACAGGATAATGGTGTCAGAGACCCACTAATAAGGACACACAGGATAATGGTGTCAGGGACCAGTAATAAGGACACACAGGATAATGGTGTCAGGGACCAGTAATAAGGACACACAGGATAATGGTGTCAGGGACCAGTAATAAGGACACACACAGGATAATGATGTCAGGGACCAGTAATAAGGACACACACAGGATAATGGTGTCAGGGACCAGTAATAAGGACACACAGGATAATGGTGTCAGGGACCAGTAATAAGGACACACAGGATAATGGTGTCAGGGACCAGTAATAAGGACACACACAGGATAATGATGTCAGGGACCAGTAATAAGGACACACACAGGATAACGATGTCAGGGACCAGTAATAAGGACACACACAGGATAACGGTGTCAGGGACCAGTAATAAGGACACACACAGGATAACGGTGTCAGGGACCAGTAATAAGGACACACAGGATAATGGTGTCAGGGACCAGTAATAAGGACACACAGGATAATGGTGTCAGGGACCAGTAATAAGGACACACACAGGATAATGGTGTCAGGGACCAGTAATAAGGACACACACAGGATAATGGTGTCAGGGACCAGTAATAAGGACACACACAGGATAACGGTGTCAGGGACCAGTAATAAGGATACACAGGATAATGGTGTCAGGGACCAGTAATAAGGAGACACACAGGATAATGGTGTCAGGGACCAGTAATAAGGACACACAGGATAATGGTGTCAGGGACCAGTAATAAGGACACACAGGATAATGGTGTCAGGGACCAGTAATAAGGACACACACAGGATAATGATGTCAGGGACCAGTAATAAGGACACACACAGGATAATGGTGTCAGGGACCAGTAATAAGGACACACAGGATAATGGTGTCAGGGACCAGTAATAAGGAGACACACAGGATAATGGTGTCAGGGACCAGTAATAAGGACACACAGGATAATGGTGTCAGGGACCAGTAATAAGGAGACACACAGGATAATGGTGTCAGGGACCAGTAATAAGGACACACAGGATAATGGTGTCAGGGACCAGTAATAAGGAGACACACAGGATAATGGTGTCAGGGACCAGTAATAAGGAGACACACAGGATAATGGTGTCAGGGACCAGTAATAAGGACACACAGGATAATGATGTCAGGGACCAGTAATAAGGACACACAGGATAATGGTGTCAGGGACCAGTAATAAGGAGACACACAGGATAATGGTGTCAGGGACCAGTAATAAGGACACACAGGATAATGGTGTCAGGGACCAGTAATAAGGAGACACACAGGATAATGGTGTCAGGGACCAGTAATAAGGAGACACACAGGATAATGGTGTCAGGGACCAGTAATAAGGACACACACAGGGTAATGGTGTCAGGGACCAGTAATAAGGACACACAGGATAATGGTGTCAGGGACCAGTAATAAGGACACACAGGATAATGGTGTCAGGGACCAGTAATAAGGACACACAGGATAATGGTGTCAGGGACCAGTAATAAGGACACACACAGGATAATGGTGTCAGGGACCAGTAATGAGGACACACACAGGATAATGGTGTCAGGACCAGTAATAAGGACACACAGGATAATGGTGTCAGGAACCAGTAATAAGGACACACACAGGATAATGGTGTCAGGACCAGTAATAAGGACACACACAGGATAATGGTGTCAGGGACCGGTATTAAGGAGACACACAGGATAATGTTACAGATCCAGGTAAATGATATTACTTACACAATGTCCCAGGACCGAGGCCTGTTCTGCTCTGTAGATAAGATCTCACAGCGTCTCTCATCGGGTGGTATGTGATATCCCCTTGGTCTAGTAATGTACATAGACCACAGATCTGCACACGGCTGCTGGTTAGTGGAAGTCTGCAGGTCTCCAGCCAATTCCTGCATCACATTTACATCTGAATGAGCTTAAACTACTTTCAAATTTAAAATATGTGCAATAACAACAAAATATAGAGTGAAACCGTGTTTGCCACAAAATGTGAGTACTTTTGTAATTAAAAATAACAAAACGGATATTCTTATAGCCGCCTAAACTGGAATCAGTGAATATTTTTACGGCCAGAACGTCCCAATCTGGAAGATGCTGTAGAACCCTCCAAGCTGTCAGTGATTTACAATGTACAGATCTGGGATCTATAACACAGAATATTTGGGATATTGGGTTTCCGGATAAGAGGTTCTTATTTAAACTGCAGCATTTCACATAAAACATCCTACATTACATTTACAAATTAGCCTATTTGCCCCCATACAGCCCCTGGTATTGTCCAAATCATTAATTAGCAGCGCTCCTCACAGTGACTATAGGGCGATACCAGGTACCATATTGGTTTACAATAACATGTTTGCGGATAAGAGGTTACTTGTAGTTAGATGATAAAGGATTTAGCTCTATATACACAAGTACTGTACTCTCTCAGACTACAGATGATTGCAGCGGCCCTGTGTACATACGACACACACACAGAATATTCCTGGAACATACGTGACATGCAGGAAGAGGGTCCCGGTACCCGCGGATGTACAGCTTACTGCCATCTATACTACTCTCTATAGTCAGCTGACCTAGCGCAGAGTCGGGGTATTTGGCCAATAACTCCAAGGCCATGACGTAGAACGGCTCTTGTCCTGTTGTACGGTTACTGGGGGCCACTGGTTTGTCTGTACGGCTGCAGTAGTTACTTCCTAGGAGCAATAGATCAATAAGTATAAACGTGGCATTTTCTGCCACAATCGATAGCCGCCATGTAAAGGATAATCCACCGCCATATAGAAGGTTCCAGAAGTCGGACACTTTTCAAAATTTTAAATATAAAAGTAAATTTATCCTTTAATGATTGTTAATAAATGATCTATTATTACATGCCTTTACAATGTTTCTTTGTTGGATGCAAAATATTTATTTTCCAACCCAAATCTCACAATACGTCTTTAAGGACTATATTTAATTATATAACCAACTATTTCTTGTTTCTGTCATTTTACCATTCACTTTATAGTTTGTAACTTTATAATATAAACTGTACTGAATGTTAATTGGTCTTTAAACTTTTGTTGACTAGATACCAGGGGCAGCAACAGGACTCATTCTGTGTCACCTCCACCACATTATACCATGAATGATAATCTCAGCACTTCTGGTAACAGAGCTGTGACCATCAATCAGCCGAATGTTACCGTGTATCTGTGTGATGTTACCGTGTATCTGTGTGATGTTACTATGTATCTGTGTGATGTTACTATGTACCTGTGTGATGTTACTGTGTACCTGTGTGATGTTACTGTGTATCTGTGTGATGTTACTGTGTACCTGTGTGATGTTACTATGTACCTGTGTGATGTTACTATGTACCTGTGTGATGTTACTGTGTATCTGTGTGATGTTACTATGTATCTGTGTGATGTTACTATGTACCTGTGTGATGTTACTGTGTACCTGTGTGATGTTACCGTGTACCTGTGTGATGTTACCGTGTACCTGTGTGATGTTACCGTGTACCTGTGTGATGTTACTATGTACCTGTGTGATGTTACTATGTACCTGTGTGATGTTACTATGTATCTGTGTGATGTTACTATGTACCTGTGTGATGTTACTGTGTACCTGTGTGATGTTACTATGTACCTGTGTGATGTTACTGTGTACCTGTGTGATGTTACTGTGTACCTGTGTGATGTTACTATGTACCTGTGTGATGTTACCATGTACCTGTGTGATGTTACTATGTACCTGTGTGATGTTACTGTGTACCTGTGTGATGTTACTGTGTACCTGTGTGATGTTACCGTGTACCTGTGTGATGTTACTGTGTACCTGTGTGATGTTACCATGTACCTGTGTGATGTTACCATGTACCTGTGTGATGTTACCATGTACCTGTGTGATGTTACTATGTACCTGTGTGATGTTACTATGTACCTGTGTGATGTTACTATATACCTATGTGATGTTACCATATACCTATGTGATGTTACCGTGTATCTGTGTGATGTTACCGTGTACCTGTGTGATGTTACTATGTACCTGTGTGATGTTACTGTGTACCTGTGTGATGTTACTATGTACCTGTGTGATGTTACCATGTACCTGTGTGATGTTACCATGTACCTGTGTGATGTTACCATGTACCTGTGTGATGTTACTATGTACCTGTGTGATGTTACTGTGTACCTGTGTGATGTTACTGTGTACCTGTGTGATGTTACTATGTACCTGTGTGATGTTACTGTGTACCTGTGTGATGTTACTGTGTACCTGTGTGATGTTACTGTGTATCTGTGTGATGTTACTATGTACCTGTGTGATGTTACTATGTACCTGTGTGATGTTACCGTGTATCTGTGTGATGTTACTATGTACCTGTGTGATGTTACCGTGTACCTGTGTGATGTTACTATGTACCTGTGTGATGTTACTATGTACCTGTGTGATGTTACTGTGTATCTGTGTGATGTTACTGTGTACCTGTGTGATGTTACCGTGTACCTGTGTGATGTTACTGTGTATCTGTGTGATGTTACCACACAGGTACATGGTAGGGGAGATAGGGGGTAGGGGGGATACTGGTCCCTGCATGCCAAGGGGTCCCCTGGAATGAATCGTGGGAGCTGTACAGATTGTGGTATAGAACCCGAAATTGTGTGTGACAACCCGGGAATGAAGCATTGATTGGGAGACACAACATTCTACAATGTGGCCTTATACTCAGGCAGAGACACCTGGACAATATACAGTGATCGCACCGGAACGTACGTAAAGATTTCTTCTCATTATTCAGGGCCTTGAAGACACCGGGAATTCTCAGCGATTTAACTTCTGCTTCCAACACCTCAAACTTTGAGAACTTCTCTGGTAACAAAAACTTCCCAGAAAGAAGAAAGTTTCCTGTGTGAAGTCAGCAGAATGACAGCAATTGGTCACAAGACAATAACTCTGGAAATGTAAAAGTTTTCTATAAAAAAACAACAACTAATTTTTACTTTAGTAAAAAAAATAGCCCTAAATGTTTATGGGTTGATGGAAACAATTTAAGCTCCTCTGTCTCTAACACCCAGGATCAGAATGAGGTGCAGACACGATTCCACCTGTATACAGCAGTCTGGACCTCATTAGAGCTCATTAGTGCAAGCTATGAATTCACATTACAACAGGGCAAATCTTGGAGATGAATTAAGCGGAGGACGGGAGGAGTCTAATGAAAGACGTTCCTCACCTATGAATCGGAACTCGTCACATCCGCACTCTATCAAGAAGAAACTCTCGGAGAACCACAGCAAGTTATCATCGGTGACCAACGTAGGATAGTTCTCCAGCGCGTGTATTGGGAAGAAGCAATAATGCACCTCTTCTTCTGCATCGATAAGCGGGGTGTCTACAAGTCCGAGCGGAGCTCTGTCCTGGGTTCCTGATAGAAAACATGGAGGAAGCTTTGTGTGGTCACCCAGTAAACCACAAAATAAAACAAACTTGTAAAACAGTGAAATATGAACCTATAAGGCGCAGACAACATGAGACACATGTGGGGGTAAGAAACTCAGTCATCACCTGAGGAGAGGGAACTCTTTACTGGGAATTCGGAGAGTCTGCTGCTACATTTAGGAGACTTCCAGTAGTTGATGGATGATCTCTCAGTGATGGGGGTATCTGGTTCTGTCTGCTCCCGCTGCTGGGGTCTCCTGTCCTGGACCTTGTCTAGAGCCTGTTAATAACACACAAATTGGAGACATGTGGAGAATAGAGCAGCCGGCAGTGACACTGAGCGGTAAACACCAAGTACTTGCCAAAGACAACACAATAAAGTTGAACTCAGTTATTGCTTTTCTTCAGCAATAAACCTGTCACCAGGATATACCGATCTATTAATTAACAGATGATATGTAAACCCTTCAAACATTTACGAGAAGTAGATATCTTATGGATGACACTCGGGGACACTGAAACACTAGCGGCCCCCGTAGCAGCTTATAGAACACTAGCAACCCCCCATAGCAGCTTACAGAACACTAGCGGCCCCGTGTCAGCTTACAGAACACTAGCGGCCCCCGTAGCAGCTTACAGAACACTAGCGGCCCCCGTAGCAGCTTACAGAACACTAGCGACCCCCGTAGCAGCTTACAGAACACTAGCGGCCCCGTAGCAGCTTACAGAACACTATCGGCCCCCGTAGCAGCTTACAGAACACTAGCGGCCCCCGTAGCAGCTTACAGAACACTAGCAACCCCCGTAGCAGCTTACAGAACACTAGCGGCCCGTGTCAGCTTACAGAACACTAGCGGCCCCCGTAGCAGCTTACAGAACACTAGCGGCCCCTGTAGCAGCTTACAGAACACTAGCGCCCCCCGTAGCAGCTTACAGAACACTAGCAACCCCCGTAGCAGCTTACAGAACACTGGAGAGAACTTAGATCTACTGTATATTCTATCTATTGTGTATTAAAATATTCTCTTGAGAACATAAAACAACAAAAACATGTTTCTATTGGTAAAAATGATACCGTGCAGACATTGCTGATGGTTTTTTCCCCTGGTCAGGTTTTGTCTGGGAATAAAGGTAGAGTAGGGTCCTATATAGGACAGGGGATAATGTTTAAGCTATATAAAGATTAGGAATAATGCAATATAAGAAATATATATATATATATATATATATATATATATATATATATATATACACAGAGAGAGAGAGAGAGAGAGAGGAGAGAGAGAGGGGGGGAGAGGGAGAGAGAGAGAGAGAGAGAGAGAGGAGAGAGAGAGGGGGGGAGAGGGAGAGAGAGAGAGGGGCGAGAGAGAGAGGGGGTGAGCGAGAGAGGGGGAGAGAGGGAGGGAGAGGGAGAGAGAGAGGGGGGGGAGATAGAGGGGGAGAGAGAGAGGGGGGGGGAGAGAGAGAGGGGGGGAGAGAGAGAGAGGGAGAGGGGGGGAGCAAGAGAGAGGGAGAGAGAGGGAGGGAGAGGGAGAGAGGGAGAGGGAGAGGGAGAGGGGGAGAGAGAGAGAGAGGAGAGACGAGAGAGAGAGGGGTGGGGGAGAGAGAGAGGGGGAGAGAGAGAGGGAGAGGGGGGGGAGCGAGAGAGAGGGAGAGAGGGAGATAGAGAGAACAGTGGCTCAGTGGTTAGCACTTCTGCCTCACAGCACTGGGGTAAATTGACCCTAGTCTGTGTGTGTGTGTCTGTGTTAGACAATTTAGACTGTAAGCTCTAATGGGGCAGGGACTGATGTGAGTGAGTTCTCTGTACAGCGCTGCGGAATTAGTGGCGCTATATAAATAAATGGTGATGATGATGATATATCTAAGGAGCTCCTTGTCCAAGTAACTCACTTGAGGGGTCAGGTTCTATTACTAGGGAGACAATCCTGGACCCCTGCCCTGATCGCCCAATTTTGCCCCCTTATAAAAAGAGCCTTGACAAGACTTTCTCTTAACACCCCTATAGGGGAGAACCATTCTGAGCCCAGGTGACTGAAGACAGAGAACAATAGCTTATAGGGAACAAAAGTTACATTATGAAATGTTTGCATTTCTAAATCCTACAAGAGTCATGTCTTTCATATTTTATGTTTAGCAGTCATTAAATAGAAAACAAAGTTTCATTTGAGAACATTTGGTAACAGACACTATTGAGAAGCAGAAAATGATGACAACAGATGAGGGTTAATTTTGTCAGCAGCCAATTAATTGTGAGAGGAAACCCGCGCATACACGGAGAGAACATATAAACCCCACACAGGCCATGGTTAGGAACTGAACTCATGACCCCAACGCTGTGAGACAGATCCGCTGACCACTGAGCCACCGTTCTGCCCCACATCCACTAAGTCGCTTAATATTTAATTAGCACAAAACATGCCTTAGTTATACAGTGCCGGTATCGTGTTACTCTTTGTTTGTAAAACACATGAAAGTCAAAGCTCCTTTGTCATATAGAGGGACAGAGAGACGTACAAGTCATGTAGCGACTCCACCATTCAGGTGTAATAATTCCGGAGCTGTTAAACGCCAGCGCTAAATGGGGCGTGACAGGCAGCAAAACGGATTAAACAAACAGCTGTCCTCTGGCTGCCTTCTGTGGTGTACGGTGACATCCAGGATTCCGGGCGCTACTTAACACTCTGCGGAAAATACCTCCTCTTTAACCACGCAGTTGAAGCGAAAATCATAAAAACACCAGACAAAGAATATGTACTGCTCCAAAAAAGGGATCATTATTAATCACAAAAGGTCCAACAAATATATCTAAAAAATTGGATCACTCAACTTAAATCTAGAGGTCTCATGAACATAGAATACCAATTAATATGCTCTTATATGCCAATAAAAACTGCATGTCATATATGTAATATTAAAAAGTAATAATAATAGTAGTAATAATAAGTAGCAAAGTTTTATATTTCTGTAATCACATCGACAAAATAGCAATTAGGAACAATGATAAATAACAGTGAACAGGTGAAGGTCCGGAATCAGAGTCCTAATGTTGATCCAAATTTCTGACGCGTTTCTCCGTCTATATTGGCAAGTGGCGGATTCCTCAGAGTGATAATTGATATTTTGCCTATCTGACTACAAAAGTGTAAAACTTTCTTGATATTACAGTCTGTGACATACGCAGTTTTTTATTGACACATAAAAACATATTCATTGGCAATTGATGTTCACAAGACCTGTGAAGTTGGGATGTGCAGACTGATACAAGTGGTGGGATTACTTTCCTGCTAGTTCCCCTCTGGGGCAGTTGTCAGCTAGCTGCCCCCTGCAGTCAGGGTATGCTGAGCACTATTATATGGTACCTCTATCACTGGCTGCAGATGGAGCCCTCTGGCCAGTTCATACGACAATCCCAGGTCAGACCAGCTGGATAACGGGAGCTGTGATGTGAGAAGGAAATGATGGAGGTTTCTAAAGACGGATCCATCCCGGTCTATGAATATCTTTGTGGTGTCGGGCTGAGCGGAGGCCTCTTCCCACAGGACAGAATCCCAGAACGGAGCAAGCGTCATCTTGGGGATGGAGAAGAGCCAGCCACCAACATTACAGTGTAACACATCTGTCAGTCCAACCGCTGGTTCTGTATCCACCTGCGTGAAATAAAACCAATCAATAACAAGTGCTCATCCCTTCACCTTAACCCACAAACTTCCCAGCAGGAACTTCAGAACAAATTAGTGGAAGCAAAGAAACCTGTATAACAATGGAAACACTTTGCTCTGATTGTGTGTTATATAAACAGGATATAGTGGCTGCCTGTTCATTGGTTAAAGCCAGTAAAGCCATTTCTCAGGAGTGCAGAGTTATGCTATTTACACATATATATTTATCCACCTATTGCACACATAAGTGCACACTCACGGTTTTGGGAGCTTACTCAAGGAAATCAATTAGATCAACTTCCTGAAGGTACAAAAAAAAAGACAAAAGTATTATAGGAGTGATACCTTTATTGGCTAACCCCAAAAAATGATTATATTTCCCAGCTTTCAGAGCACAGAGGCCCCTTCATCAGGCGAAATTACAAATTTGCTAGTTTACTGACTAGAATTGATGTTGTTTTGCAGGGAGAACAAAGCTCTGAGGCCAACACCCCACTATTCGCCCCTCAAATGCCCCTCACACACAGGGCTGCCAAGAAGAATTCAGGGCCCGGGTACAACAAATTCATGGGGCCCCCCTCATAGTGAAGTAAGCCCCAAAAATTTTTAGCGCCGCCTTAAGGCGGCGCAAAAAAAGTTGGGTATATGGTCATATATTCAGGGGCGTGGCTAGCCAAACGGCAGTGCAAAAATTTTGGGAGGTGTGGTCATGCATTTGGGGGCGTGGCAAACGTGCCATTGGGGCGTGGCTAACATAAAAACCACTAGGCTCTCAATTCGCCGGAGCGTCACATATGTTCAAGCACTCCTGACTTTCAGGACATCTACCACCACAGGGTAGTATACAAACAATGCAGTGTGTACACAAACAGTTCAGTCTTGGCCTACACCTTACATTGGACACAACATTCACCAAAAATTGGTATTGTCCCTACTAGAATCACAACATTTCACACACTGTGCTGCTCTCTCCTACCTGTTCTTCTCACTTTCTCCACCTGTGGCTGCTGCTTTCTTTAGTTGTGGCTTGTCCGGATCCAGAAATGTTGAAGGACCTATTTTGAAAAAAAAATGGCTACATTTAGAAAATTACAGCCAGCCCCAGCGTTAAATCAATAGCACCCACGATTAATAATTAGGCCTTCCTCCAGCCCCAACATTAAAATAATACTATTCACATTTAATAAATAAACCTATTTCCCTTCCTGCAAACAGCCCCAGCAATACCTATTTCCCGCAACCATCACTGCCATTAAATAATTCATAGTCACATTTAATAAATAGACCTCATTCTCCCTAAACTCACCCCAAGATTCAATAGCCCCCAAACCACCCCATCTTAAATTAATAGTCCCTACTATTAAATTGCCTCACCATCACCCTACAAACAAAATAGCGCCCATTAATTAGCTGCCACCTACCTCACACACACTACATTGCAACAAGCCCCCTGTGCCATTACACACACAATACTGTGCCCCTTCATCACAACTACACTGTACCCCCTTATGCTCACACTGCGACCTCCATGCTGCTTTTCCCCCTTCTTTTTTACTTTGTGCCTCTCTCCCACTTTTTTTCCTCCTCTGTTCCTCTCTCCCCAATTTTTTTTTATTCCCCTGTGGCTCTCTCCTTTTTTTCCTCCTCTGTTCCTCTCTCCCACTTTTTTTTTTATTCCCCTGTGGCTCTCTCCTTTTTTTCCTCCTCTGTTCCTCTCTCCCACTTTTTTGTTTATTCCCCTGTGGCTCTCTCCTTTTTTTCCCCTCCTCTGTTCCTCTTTCCCCAATTTTTTTTTATTCCTCTGTGGCTCTCTCCTTTTTTTCCTCCTCTGTTTCTCTGTCCCCTTTCTTTATAGTACTGTCCCTCTCTGTTTTCCTCCCCTTGCCTCTCCGTTTCTTTACTTACCTTTTGTCAACTTCTTTCTTTTCTTTTCTGCTCTTCTGTCTCCTCTTCTGTCTTCTTTCTTCATGCTGGCTGCGGCGCTCCTCACTGACTGACAGGCGTGACTTGATGACGTCACGCCCGGCAGTCAGTGTGAATGGAGGAGAGGAGGGACACGGCGCCGCGCGATCACGTGAGTATTTATTTATTTATTTTTAATTTATTCTTCCTCCCAGCTCCCAAGAAACCCAAGACCCCCCCCCTCCCCCCCCCCCGCGCGGGGAAAAAAATAAATTAAAAAGTTAAAAAAAAAAACGCAAGACAGAAAAATTTTAAAAAAAAAAATTAATTAGCAGCGAGGGCCCGGCCCGGGCCCCCTGGCATGGCCGGGCCCGGGTAAACTGTACCCGCTCCCCCCCCCCTCTCGGCGGCCCTGCTCACACACCTTCAACATCATTTAAGACAGCGATAGGCAACCAGATACACTACAGCGGCGGCACTGGGCGGCCCTCTAACCTTCATTAGGGACGTACATCACCATTCATATCAGAAAAGAGAGGACATTACTCCCCAGCTCTCAATTAACACTCAAGTACGTGAAAGGGACAAACAATGACTGTCCCTAAACACGACTTCGTTACCCATCCAAACTCATGTAAATAACCTCATCCAACGAAACAGAATCTAGGTGACTTCAAGCACTAAACTAATAATAATCATCCATAATAACGATCCCAGAAGTTCTGAGTAGCCAATGGGGATACAGAGAGGGAGGAACTGGAGCTATTTACTGGTAAATTTAAGGTGCCTGAGCTCCATATCAGCGCATTCTATACCCCGGTGTCTGCAGTGCCCCCCACTGGATGAATGAACAACACACCTACAGCATAGGATTTGCATTTTCATACATGACCATTAGAGACTCACAGAAATAGGCTGATACTCAGCATTATGGAGAGTATACATTATATTAATCAAATAATTCAGAGCTGTTCTGACATCCAGGTAAAGTACAAACCATTTGCCCTCATTTACAAAATATCAAGTATTTTGGGGGAGTTCAGTAACATTTAAAATAACTAACACTGCACCAAAGCAAGTAACCAATTGGCAGGCCGAACAAATATCCTTCTGAATGTAGCAAATCACTTAACAAACAAAAGTAACGCACATACAGGTGAGATAACAGGAGTCAGGTGTAACGCACATACAGGTGTGATAACAGGAGTCAGGTGTAACGCACATACAGGTGTGATAACAGGAGTCAGGTGTAACGCACATACAGGTGTGATAACAGGAGTCAGGTGTAACACACATACAGGTGAGATAACAGGAGTCAGGTGTAATGCACATACAGGTGAGATAACAGGAGTCAGGTGTAACGCACATACAGGTGTGATAACAGGAGTCGGGTGTAACGCACATACAGGTGTGATAACAGGAGTCAGGTGTAACACTCATACAGGTGTGATAACAGGAGTCAGGTGTAACACACATACAGGTGTGATAACAGGAGTCAGGTGTAACACACATACAGGTGTGATAACAGGAGTCAGGTGTGTGTAACACACATACAGGTGAGATAACAGGAGTCAGGTGTAACGCACATACAGGTGAGATAACCGGAGTCGGGTGTAACACATATACAGGTGAGATTACAGGAGTCAGGTGTAACGCACATACAGGTGAGATAACAGGAGTCGGGTGTAACACACATACAGGTGAGATAACAGGAGTCAGGTGTAACGCACATACAGGTGTGATAACAGGAGTCAGGTGTAACGCACATACAGGTGAGATAACAGGAGTCGGGTGTAACGCACATACAGGTGAGATAACAGGAGTCGGGTGTAACACACATACAGGTGAGATAACAGGAGTCGGGTGTAACACACATACAGGTGTGATAACAGGAGTCGGGTGTAACGCACATACAGGTGAGATAACAGGAGTCAGGTGTAACGCACATACAGGTGTGATAACAGGAGTCAGGTGTAACGCACATACAGGTGAGATAACAGGAGTCAGGTGTAACGCACATACAGGTGTGATAACAGGAGTCAGGTGTAACGCACATACAGGTGAGATAACAGGAGTCAGGTGTAACGCACATACAGGTGTGATAACAGGAGTCAGGTGTAACACACATACAGGTGTGATAACAGGAGTCAGGTGTAACACACATACAGGTGAGATAACAGGAGTCAGGTGTAACGCACATACACGTGAGATAACAGAAGACGGGTGTAGCGCATGTACCAGTGTAGTGATGCTCAATTTCCTCCCATGAAATGAATGGGTATCAATGAATCAATGGTTAAAAAAACACTAGAGATGAACCCAGGACATATGGGGGAGGCCCTACATCCCTGACATAAACACTTGTTTCACTGGCCATTGGGCTTTTTGCCCTTTATGACCCTGAATTGTTTCATATGATACAATAAATATTGGGGGGAGGGAGTGTGAAGGGTTTATGGCTGGTGTGGGGTATAGTAGGCAGAGTTGGTTATGTACCAATAGGTAACAGGGTATTGTGTGAATAGTGGTGCAAATCTGTGGATCCACAATAGACACACAGGTATGACGTCTCTCAGTGACAGTCACACACAGGTATGACGTCTCTCAGTGACAGTCACACACAGGTATGACGTCTCTCAGTGACAGTCACACACAGGTATGACGTCTCTCAGTGACAGTCATACACAGGTATGACGTCTCTCAGTGACAGTCACACACACAGGTATGACGTCTCTCAGTGACTGTCACACACAGGTATGACGTCTTTCAGTGACAGTCACACACAGAAATGACGTCTCTCAGTGACAGTCACACACAGGTATGACGTCTTTCAGTGACAGTAACACACAGATATGACGTCTCTCAGTGACAGTCACACACTGGTATGACGTCTCTCAGTGACAGTCACACACACAGGTATGATGTCTCTCAGTGACAGTCACACACAGGTATGACGTCTTTCAGTGACAGTCACACACAGATATGACGTCTCTCAGTGACAGTCACACACAGGTATGACGTCTCTCAGTGACAGTCACACACACAGCTATGACGTCTCTCAGTGACAGTCACACACAGGTATGACGTCTCTCAGTGAAAGTCACAAACAGGTATGACGTCTCTCAGTGACAGTCACACACACAGGTATGACGTCTCTCGGTGACAGTAACACTAAGGTATGACGTCTCTCAGTGACTCACACACACAGGTATGACGTCTCTCAGTGAGTCACACACACAGGTATGACGTCTCTCAGTGACAGTCACTCACAGGTATGGCGTCTCTCAGTGACAGTCACACACAGGTATGACGTCTCTCTCAGTGACAGTCAGACACAGGTATGACGTCTCTCAGTGACAGTCACACACACAGGTATGACGTCTCTCAGTGACAGTCACACACACAGGTATGACGTCTCTCAGTGACAGTCACACACACAGGTATGACGTCTCTCAGTGACAGTCACACACACAGGTATGACGTCTCTCAGTGACAGTCACACACAGGTATGACGTCTCTCAGTGACAGTCACACACAGGTATGACGTCTCTCAGTGACAGTCACACACAGGTATGACGTCTCTCAGTGAGTCACACACACAGATATGACGTCTCTCAATGACAGTCACACACACAGGTATGACGTCTCTCAGTGACAGTCACACACAGGTATGACGTCTCTCAGTGACAGTCACACACAGGTATGACGTCTCTCAGTGACAGTCACACACAGGTATGACGTCTCTCAGTGACAGTCACACAGTCACACACAGGTATGGCGTCTCTCAGTGACAGTCACACACAGGTATGACGTCTCTCTCAGTGACAGTCACACACAGGTATGACGTCTCTCAGTGACAGTCACACACACAGGTATGACGTCTCTCAGTGACAGTCACACACACAGGTATGACGTCTCTCAGTGACAGTCACACACACAGGTATGACGTCTCTCAGTGGCAGTCACACACAGGTATGACGTCTCTCAGTGACAGTCACACACACAGGTATGACGTCTCTCAGTGACAGTCACACACACAGGTATGACGTCTCTCAGTGACAGTCACACACAGGTATGACGTCTCTCAGTGACAGTCACACACAGTTATGACGTCTCTCAGTCACAGTCACACACAGGTATGACGTCTCTCAGTGAGTCACACACACAGGTATGACGTCTCTCAGTGACAGTCACACACACAGGTATGACGTCTCTCAGTGAGTCACTCACAGGTATGGCGTCTCTCAGTGACAGTCACACACAGGTATGACGTCTCTCAGTGACAGTCACACACAGGTATGACGTCTCTCAGTGACAGTCACACACAGGTATGACGTCTCTCAGTGACAGTCACACACAGGTATGACGTCTATCAGTGACAGGTCACACACAGGTATGACCACACAGGTATGAAGTCTCTCAGTGACGGTCACACACAGGTATGACGTGTCTCAGTGACGGTCACACACAGGTATGACGTGTCTCAGTGACGGTCACACACAGGTATGACGTGTCTCAGTGACGGACACACACAGGTATGACGTGTCTCAGTGACGGACACACACAGGTATGACGTCTCTCAGTGACGGTCACACACAGGTATGACGTCTCAGTGAAGGTCACACACACAGGTATGACGTCTCTCAGTGACGGTCACACACACAGGTATGACGTCTCTCAGTGACGGTCACACACAGGTATGACGTCTCTCAGTGACAGTCACACACACAGGTATGACGTCTCTCAGTGACGGTCACACACAGGTATGACGTCTCTCAGTGACAGTCACACACACAGGTATGACGTCTCAGCGACAGTCACACACAGGTATGACGTCTCAGCGACAGTCACACACAGGTATGACGTCTCTCAGCGACAGTCACACACACAGGTATGACGTCTCTCAGCGACAGTCACACACAGGTATGACGTCTCTCAGTGACAGTCACACACAGGTATGACGTCTCTCAGTGACAGTCACACACACAGGTATGACGTCTCTCGGTGACAGTAACACTAAGGTATGACGTCTCTCAGTGACTCACACACACAGGTATGACGTCTCTCAGTGAGTCACACACACAGGTATGACGTCTCTCAGTGACAGTCACTCACAGGTATGGCGTCTCTCAGTGACAGTCACACACAGGTATGACGTCTCTCTCAGTGACAGTCAGACACAGGTATGACGTCTCTCAGTGACAGTCACACACACAGGTATGACGTCTCTCAGTGACAGTCACACACACAGGTATGACGTCTCTCAGTGACAGTCACACACACAGGTATGACGTCTCTCAGTGACAGTCACACACACAGGTATGACGTCTCTCAGTGACAGTCACACACAGGTATGACGTCTCTCAGTGACAGTCACACACAGGTATGACGTCTCTCAGTGACAGTCACACACAGGTATGACGTCTCTCAGTGAGTCACACACACAGATATGACGTCTCTCAATGACAGTCACACACACAGGTATGACGTCTCTCAGTGACAGTCACACACAGGTATGACGTCTCTCAGTGACAGTCACACACAGGTATGACGTCTCTCAGTGACAGTCACACACAGGTATGACGTCTCTCAGTGACAGTCACACAGTCACACACAGGTATGGCGTCTCTCAGTGACAGTCACACACAGGTATGGCGTCTCTCAGTGACAGTCACACACAGGTATGACGTCTCTCTCAGTGACAGTCACACACAGGTATGACGTCTCTCAGTGACAGTCACACACACAGGTATGACGTCTCTCAGTGACAGTCACACACACAGGTATGACGTCTCTCAGTGACAGTCACACACACAGGTATGACGTCTCTCAGTGGCAGTCACACACAGGTATGACGTCTCTCAGTGACAGTCACACACACAGGTATGACGTCTCTCAGTGACAGTCACACACACAGGTATGACGTCTCTCAGTGACAGTCACACACAGGTATGACGTCTCTCAGTGACAGTCACACACAGTTATGACGTCTCTCAGTCACAGTCACACACAGGTATGACGTCTCTCAGTGAGTCACACACACAGGTATGACGTCTCTCAGTGACAGTCACACACACAGGTATGACGTCTCTCAGTGAGTCACTCACAGGTATGGCGTCTCTCAGTGACAGTCACACACAGGTATGACGTCTCTCAGTGACAGTCACACACAGGTATGACGTCTCTCAGTGACAGTCACACACAGGTATGACGTCTCTCAGTGACAGTCACACACAGGTATGACGTCTATCAGTGACAGGTCACACACAGGTATGACCACACAGGTATGAAGTCTCTCAGTGACGGTCACACACAGGTATGACGTGTCTCAGTGACGGTCACACACAGGTATGACGTGTCTCAGTGACGGTCACACACAGGTATGACGTGTCTCAGTGACGGACACACACAGGTATGACGTGTCTCAGTGACGGACACACACAGGTATGACGTCTCTCAGTGACGGTCACACACAGGTATGACGTCTCAGTGAAGGTCACACACACAGGTATGACGTCTCTCAGTGACGGTCACACACACAGGTATGACGTCTCTCAGTGACGGTCACACACAGGTATGACGTCTCTCAGTGACAGTCACACACACAGGTATGACGTCTCTCAGTGACGGTCACACACAGGTATGACGTCTCTCAGTGACAGTCACACACACAGGTATGACGTCTCAGCGACAGTCACACACAGGTATGACGTCTCAGCGACAGTCACACACAGGTATGACGTCTCTCAGCGACAGTCACACACACAGGTATGACGTCTCTCAGCGACAGTCACACACAGGTATGACGTCTCTCAGCGACAGTCACACACAGGTATGACGTCTCTCAGTGACAGTCACACACAGGTATTACGTCTCAGTGACAGTCACACACAGGTATGACGTCTCTCAGTGACAGTCACACACACAGGTATGACGTCTCAGTGACAGTCACACACACAGGTATGACGTCTCTCAGCGACGGTCACACACAGGTATGACGTCTCTCAGCGACGGTCACACACAGGTATGACGTCTCTCAGCGACGGTCACACACAGGTATGACGTCTCTCAGCGACGGTCACACACAGGTATGACGTCTCTCAGCGACGGTCACACACAGGTATGACGTCTCTCAGCGACGGTCACACACAGGTATGACGTCTCTCAGTGACAGTCACACACAGGTATGACGTCTCTCAGTGACAGTCACACACAGGTATGACGTCTCTCAGTGACAGTCACACACAGGTATGACGTCTCTCAGTGACAGTCACACACACTGGTATGACGTCTCTCAGTGACAGTCACACACACAGGTATGACGTCTCTCAGTGACAGTCACACACACAGGTATGACGTCTCTCAGTGACAGTCACACACAGGTATGACGTCTTTCAGTGACAGTCACACACAGATATGACGTCTCTCAGTGACAGTCACACACAGGTATGACGTCTCTCAGTGACAGTCACACACAGGTATGACGTCTCTCAGTGACAGTCACACACACAGGTATGACGTCTCTCAGTGACAGTCACACACAGGTATGACGTCTCTCAGTGACAGTTACACACAGGTATGACGTCTCTCAGTGACAGTTACACACAGGTATGACGTCTCTCAGTGACAGTCACACAAACAGGTATGACGTCTCTCGGTGACAGTAACACTAAGGTATGACGTCTCTCAGTGAGTCACACACACAGGTATGACGTCTCTCAGTGAGTCACACACACAGGTATGACGTCTCTCAGTGACAGTCACTCACAGGTATGGCGTCTCTCAGTGACAGTCACACACAGGTATGACGTCTCTCTCAGTGACAGTCACACACAGGTATGACGTCTCTCAGTGACAGTCACAAACACAGGTATGACGTCTCTCAGTGACAGTCACACACACAGGTATGACGTCTCTCAGTGACAGTCACACACACAGGTATGACGTCTCTCAGTGACAGTCACACACAGGTATGACGTCTCTCAGTGACAGTCACACACAGGTATGACGTCTCTCAGTGACAGTCACACACAGGTATGACGTCTCTCAGTGAGTCACACACACAGGTATCACGTCTCAGTGAGTCACACACACAGGTATGACGTCTCTCAGTGACAGTCACACACACAGGTATGACGTCTCTCAGTGACAGTCACTCACAGGTATGGCGTCTCTCAGTGACAGTCACACACACAGGTATGACGTCTCTCAGTGACAGTCACACACAGGTATGACGTGTCTCAGTGACGGTCACACACAGGTATGACGTCTCTCAGTGAGTCACACACACAGATATGACGTCTCTCAATGACAGTCACACACACAGGTATGACGTCTCTCAGTGACAGTCACACACAGGTATGACGTCTCTCAGTGACAGTCACACACAGGTATGACGTCTCTCAGTGACAGTCACACACAGGTATGACGTCTCTCAGTGACAGTCACACAGTCACACACAGGTATGGCGTCTCTCAGTGACAGTCACACACAGGTATGACGTCTCTCTCAGTGACAGTCACACACAGGTATGACGTCTCTCAGTGAGTCACACACACAGGTATCACGTCTCAGTGAGTCACACACACAGGTATGACGTCTCTCAGTGACAGTCACACACACAGGTATGACGTCTCTCAGTGACAGTCACTCACAGGTATGACGTCTCTCAGTGACAGTCACACACAGGTATGACGTCTCTCAGTGACAGTCACACACACAGGTATGACGTCTCTCAGTGACAGTCACACTAAGGTATGACGTCTCTCAGTGACTCACACACACAGGTATGACGTCTCTCAGTGAGTCACACACACAGGTATGACGTCTCTCAGTGAGTCACACACACAGGTATGACGTCTATTAGTGACAGTCACACACACAGGTATGACGTCTCTCAGTGACAGTCACTCACAGGTATGGCGTCTCTCAGTGACAGTCACACACAGGTATGACGTCTCTCAGTGACAGTCACACACACAGGTATGACGTCTCTCAGTGACAGTCACACACACAGGTATGACGTCTCTCAGTGACAGTCACACACACAGGTATGACGTCTCTCAGTGACAGTCACACACACAGGTATGACGTCTCTCAGTGGCAGTCACACACAGGTATGACGTCTCTCAGTGACAGTCACACACACAGGTATGACGTCTCTCAGTGACAGTCACACACACAGGTATGACGTCTCTCAGTGACAGTCACACACAGGTATGACGTCTCTCAGTGACAGTCACACACAGGTATGACGTCTCTCAGTCACAGTCACACACAGGTATGACGTCTCTCAGTGAGTCACACACACAGGTATGACGTCTCTCAGTGACAGTCACACACACAGGTATGACGTCTCTCAGTGACAGTCACACACAGGTATGACGTCTCTCTCAGTGACAGTCACACACAGGTATGACGTCTCTCAGTGACAGTCACACACAGGTATGACGTCTATCAGTGACAGGTCACACACAGGTATGACCACACAGGTATGAAGTCTCTCAGTGACGGTCACACACAGGTATGACGTGTCTCAGTGACGGTCACACACAGGTATGACGTGTCTCAGTGACGGTCACACACAGGTATGACGTGTCTCAGTGACGGACACACACAGGTATGACGTGTCTCAGTGACGGACACACACAGGTATGACGTCTCTCAGTGATGGTCACACACAGGTATGACGTCTCAGTGAAGGTCACACACACAGGTATGACGTCTCTCAGTGACGGTCACACACACAGGTATGACGTCTCTCAGTGACGGTCACACACAGGTATGACGTCTCTCAGTGACAGTCACACACACAGGTATGACGTCTCTCAGTGACAGTCACACACAGGTATGACGTCTCTCAGTGACAGTCACACACACAGGTATGACGTCTCAGTGACAGTCACACACAGGTATGACGTCTCAGTGACAGTCACACACAGGTATGACGTCTCTCAGCGACAGTCACACACACAGGTATGACGTCTCTCAGCGACAGTCACACACAGGTATGACGTCTCTCAGCGACAGTCACACACAGGTATGACGTCTCTCAGTGACAGTCACACACAGGTATTACGTCTCAGTGACAGTCACACACAGGTATGACGTTTCTCAGTGACAGTCACACACACAGGTATGACGTCTCAGTGACAGTCACACACAGGTATGACGTCTCTCAGCGACGGTCACACACAGGTATGACGTCTCTCAGTCACACACACAGGTATGACGTCTCTCAGTGACAGTCACACACACAGGTATGACGTCTCTCAGTGACAGTCACACACAGGTATGACGTCTCTCAGTGACAGTCACACACAGGTATGACGTCTCTCAGTGACAGTCACACACAGGTATGACGTCTCTCAGTGACAGTCACACACACAGGTATGACGTCTCTCAGTGACAGTCACACACAGGTATGACGTCTCTCAGTGACAGTCACACACAGGTATGACGTCTCTCAGTGACAGTCACACACACAGGTATGACGTCTCTCGGTGACAGTAACACTAAGGTATGACGTCTCTCAGTGACTCACACACACAGGTATGACGTCTCTCAGTGAGTCACACACACAGGTATGACGTCTCTCAGTGACAGTCACTCACAGGTATGGCGTCTCTCAGTGACAGTCACACACAGGTATGACGTCTCTCTCAGTGACAGTCACACACAGGTATGACGTCTCTCAGTGACAGTCACACACACAGGTATGACGTCTCTCAGTGACAGTCACACACACAGGTATGACGTCTCTCAGTGACGGTCACACACAGGTATGACGTCTCTCAGTGACGGTCACACACAGGTATGACGTCTCAGTGAAGGTCACACACACAGGTATGACGTCTCTCAGTGACGGTCACACACACAGGTATGACGTCTCTCAGTGACGGTCACACACACAGGTATGACGTCTCTCAGTGACAGTCACACACAGGTATGACGTCTCTCAGTGACAGTCACACACACAGGTATGACGTCTCTCAGTGACAGTCACACTAAGGTATGACGTCTCTCAGTGACTCACACACACAGGTATGACGTCTCTCAGTGAGTCACACACACAGGTATGACGTCTCTCAGTGAGTCACACACACAGGTATGACGTCTCTCAGTGACAGTCACACACACAGGTATGACGTCTCTCAGTGACAGTCACTCACAGGTATGGCGTCTGTCAGTGACAGTCACACACAGGTATGACGTCTCTCTCAGTGACAGTCACACACAGGTATGACGTCTCTCAGTGACAGTCACACACACAGGTATGACGTCTCTCAGTGACAGTCACACACAGGTATGACGTCTCTCAGTGACAGTCACACACACAGGTATGACGTCTCTCGGTGACAGTAACACTAAGGTATGACGTCTCTCAGTGACTCACACACACAGGTATGACGTCTCTCAGTGAGTCACACACACAGGTATGACGTCTCTCAGTGACAGTCACTCACAGGTATGGCGTCTCTCAGTGACAGTCACACACAGGTATGACGTCTCTCTCAGTGACAGTCACACACAGGTATGACGTCTCTCAGTGACAGTCACACACACAGGTATGACGTCTCTCAGTGACAGTCACACACACAGGTATGACGTCTCTCAGTGACGGTCACACACAGGTATGACGTCTCTCAGTGATGGTCACACACAGGTATGACGTCTCAGTGAAGGTCACACACACAGGTATGACGTCTCTCAGTGACGGTCACACACACAGGTATGACGTCTCTCAGTGACGGTCACACACACAGGTATGACGTCTCTCAGTGACAGTCACACACAGGTATGACGTCTCTCAGTGACAGTCACACACACAGGTATGACGTCTCTCAGTGACAGTCACACTAAGGTATGACGTCTCTCAGTGACTCACACACACAGGTATGACGTCTCTCAGTGAGTCACACACACAGGTATGACGTCTCTCAGTGAGTCACACACACAGGTATGACGTCTCTCAGTGACAGTCACACACACAGGTATGACGTCTCTCAGTGACAGTCACTCACAGGTATGACGTCTCTCAGTGACAGTCACACACAGGTATGACGTCTCTCTCAGTGACAGTCACACACAGGTATGACGTCTCTCAGTGACAGTCACACACACAGGTATGACGTCTCTCAGTGACAGTCACGACGTCTCTCAGTGACAGTCACACACACAGGTATGACGTCTCTCAGTGACAGTCACACACACAGGTATGACGTCTCTCAGTGGCAGTCACACACAGGTATGACGTCTCTCAGTGACAGTCACACACACAGGTATGACGTCTCTCAGTGACAGTCACACACACAGGTATGACGTCTCTCAGTGACAGTCACACACAGGTATGACGTCTCTCAGTGACAGTCACACACAGGTATGACGTCTCTCAGTCACAGTCACACACAGGTATGACGTCTCTCAGTGAGTCACACACACAGGTATGACGTCTCTCAGTGACAGTCACACACACAGGTATGACGTCTCTCAGTGAGTCACTCACAGGTATGGCGTCTCTCAGTGACAGTCACACACACAGGTATGACGTCTCTCAGTGAGTCACTCACAGGTATGGCCGTCTCTCAGTGACAGTCACACACAGGTATGACGTCTCTCGGTGACAGTAACACTAAGGTATGACGTCTCTCAGTGACTCACACACACAGGTATGACGTCTCTCAGTGAGTCACACACACAGGTATGACGTCTCTCAGTGACAGTCACTCACAGGTATGGCGTCTCTCAGTGACAGTCACACACAGGTATGACGTCTCTCTCAGTGACAGTCACACACAGGTATGACGTCTCTCAGTGACAGTCACTCACAGGTATGGCGTCTCTCAGTGACAGTCACACACAGGTATGACGTCTCTCTCAGTGACAGTCACACACAGGTATGACGTCTCTCAGTGACAGTCACACACACAGGTATGACGTCTCTCAGTGACAGTCACACACAGGTATGACGTCTCTCAGTGACAGTCACACACACAGGTATGACGTCTCTCGGTGACAGTAACACTAAGGTATGACGTCTCTCAGTGACTCACACACACAGGTATGACGTCTCTCAGTGAGTCACACACACAGGTATGACGTCTCTCAGTGACAGTCACTCACAGGTATGGCGTCTCTCAGTGACAGTCACACACAGGTATGACGTCTCTCTCAGTGACAGTCACACACAGGTATGACGTCTCTCAGTGACAGTCACACACACAGGTATGACGTCTCTCAGTGACAGTCACACACACAGGTATGACGTCTCTCAGTGACGGTCACACACAGGTATGACGTCTCTCAGTGACGGTCACACACAGGTATGACGTCTCAGTGAAGGTCACACACACAGGTATGACGTCTCTCAGTGACGGTCACACACACAGGTATGACGTCTCTCAGTGACGGTCACACACAGGTATGACGTCTCTCAGTGACAGTCACACACAGGTATGACGTCTCTCAGTGACAGTCACACACACAGGTATGACGTCTCTCAGTGACAGTCACACTAAGGTATGACGTCTCTTAGTGACTCACACACACAGGTATGACGTCTCTCAGTGAGTCACACACACAGGTATGACGTCTCTCAGTGAGTCACACACACAGGTATGACGTCTCTCAGTGACAGTCACACACACAGGTATGACGTCTCTCAGTGACAGTCACTCACAGGTATGGCGTCTCTCAGTGACAGTCACACACAGGTATGACGTCTCTCTCAGTGACAGTCACACACAGGTATGACGTCTCTCAGTGACAGTCACACACACAGGTATGACGTCTCTCAGTGACAGTCACGACGTCTCTCAGTGACAGTCACACACACAGGTATGACGTCTCTCAGTGACAGTCACACACACAGGTATGACGTCTCTCAGTGGCAGTCACACACAGGTATGACGTCTCTCAGTGACAGTCACACACACAGGTATGACGTCTCTCAGTGACAGTCACACACACAGGTATGACGTCTCTCAGTGACAGTCACACACAGGTATGACGTCTCTCAGTGACAGTCACACACAGGTATGACGTCTCTCAGTCACAGTCACACACAGGTATGACGTCTCTCAGTGAGTCACACACACAGGTATGACGTCTCTCAGTGACAGTCACACACACAGGTATGACGTCTCTCAGTGAGTCACTCACAGGTATGGCGTCTCTCAGTGACAGTCACACACAGGTATGACGTCTCTCTCAGTGACAGTCACACACAGGTATGACGTCTCTCAGTGACAGTCACACACAGGTATGACGTCTCTCTCAGTGACAGTCACACACAGGTATGACGTCTATCAGTGACAGGTCACACACAGGTATGACCACACAGGTATGAAGTCTCTCAGTGACGGTCACACACAGGTATGACGTGTCTCAGTGACGGTCACACACAGGTATGACGTGTCTCAGTGACGGTCACACACAGGTATGACGTGTCTCAGTGACGGACACACACAGGTATGACGTGTCTCAGTGACGGACACACACAGGTATGACGTCTCTCAGTGACGGTCACACACAGGTATGACGTCTCTCAGTGACGGTCACACACAGGTATGACGTCTCAGTGAAGGTCACACACACAGGTATGACGTCTCTCAGTGACGGTCACACACACAGGTATGACGTCTCTCAGTGACAGTCACACACACAGGTATGACGTCTCTCAGTGACAGTCACACACAGGTATGACGTCTCAGTGACAGTCACACACAGGTATGACGTCTCAGTGACAGTCACACACAGGTATGACGTCTCTCAGCGACAGTCACACACACAGGTATGACGTCTCTCAGCGACAGTCACACACAGGTATGACGTCTCTCAGCGACAGTCACACACAGGTATGACGTCTCTCAGTGACAGTCACACACAGGTATTACGTCTCAGTGACAGTCACACACAGGTATGACGTCTCTCAGTGACAGTCACACACACAGGTATGACGTCTCAGTGACAGTCACACACACAGGTATGACGTCTCTCAGCGACGGTCACACACAGGTATGACGTCTCTCAGCGACGGTCACACACAGGTATGACGTCTCTCAGTGACAGTCACACACAGGTATGACGTCTCTCAGTGACAGTCACACACAGGTATGACGTCTCTCAGTGACAGTCACACACACTGGTATGACGTCTCTCAGTGACAGTCACACACACAGGTATGACGTCTCTCAGTGACAGTCACACACAGGTATGACGTCTCTCAGTGACAGTCACACACACAGGTATGACGTCTCAGTGACAGTCACACACAGGTATGACGTCTCAGTGACAGTCACACACAGGTATGACGTCTCAGTGACAGTCACACACAGGTATGACGTCTCTCAGTGACAGTCACACACAGGTATGACGTCTCTCAGTGACAGTCACACACAGGTATGACGTCTCTCAGTGACAGTCACACACAGGTATGACGTCTCAGTGACAGTCACACACAGGTATGAGGTCTCAGTGACAGTCACACACAGGTATGAGGTCTCAGTGACAGTCACACACAGGTATGACGTCTCTCAGCGACGGTCACACACAGGTATGACGTCTCTCAGCGACGGTCACACACAGGTATGACGTCTCTCAGCGACGGTCACACACAGGTATGACGTCTCTCAGCGACGGTCACACACAGGTATGACGTCTCTCAGTGACGGTCACACACAGGTATGACGTCTCTCAGTGACAGTCACACACAGGTATGACGTCTCTCAGTGACAGTCACACACAGGTATTACGTCTCTCAGTGACAGTCACACACAGGTATGACGTCTCTCAGTGACAGTCACACACAGGTATGACGTCTCTCAGTGACAGTCACACACAGGTATGACGTCTCTCAGTGACAGTCACACACACAGGTATGACGTCTCTCAGTGACAGTCACACACAGGTATGACGTCTCTCAGTGACAGTCACACACATGTATGACGTCTCTCAGTGATAGTCACACACAGGTATGACGTCTCTCAGTGACAGTCACACACAAAGGTATGACGTCTCTCAGTGACAGTTACACACAGATATGACGTCTCAGTTACAGTCACACACAGGTATGACGTCTCTCAGTGACAGTCACACACACAGGTATGACGTCTCTCAGTGACAGTCACACACAGGTATGACGTCTCTCAGTGACAGTCACACACACAGGTATGACGTCTCAGTGACAGTCACACACAGGTATGACGTCTCAGTGACAGTCACACACAGGTATGACGTCTCAGTGACAGTCACACACAGGTATGACGTCACTCAGTGACAGTCACACACAGGTATGACGTCTCTCAGTGACAGTCACACACAGGTATGACTTCTCTCAGTGACAGTCACACACACAGGTATGACGTCTCTCAGTGACAGTCACACACACAGGTATGACGTCTCTCAGTGACAGTCACACACAGGTATGACGTCTCTCAGTGACAGTCACACACAGGTGTGACGTCTCTCAGTGACAGTCACACACACATGTATGACGTCTCTCAGTGATAGTCACACACAGGTATGACGTCTATCAGTGACAGGTCACACACAGGTATGACCACACAGGTATGAAGTCTCTCAGTGACGGTCACACACAGGTATGACGTGTCTCAGTGACGGTCACACACAGGTATGACGTGTCTCAGTGACGGTCACACACAGGTATGACGTGTCTCAGTGACGGACACACACAGGTATGACGTGTCTCAGTGACGGACACACACAGGTATGACGTCTCTCAGTGACGGTCACACACAGGTATGACGTCTCTCAGTGACGGTCACACACAGGTATGACGTCTCAGTGAAGGTCACACACACAGGTATGACGTCTCTCAGTGACGGTCACACACACAGGTATGACGTCTCTCAGTGACAGTCACACACACAGGTATGACGTCTCTCAGTGACAGTCACACACAGGTATGACGTCTCAGTGACAGTCACACACAGGTATGACGTCTCAGTGACAGTCACACACAGGTATGACGTCTCTCAGCGACAGTCACACACACAGGTATGACGTCTCTCAGCGACAGTCACACACAGGTATGACGTCTCTCAGCGACAGTCACACACAGGTATGACGTCTCTCAGTGACAGTCACACACAGGTATTACGTCTCAGTGACAGTCACACACAGGTATGACGTCTCTCAGTGACAGTCACACACACAGGTATGACGTCTCAGTGACAGTCACACACACAGGTATGACGTCTCTCAGCGACGGTCACACACAGGTATGACGTCTCTCAGCGACGGTCACACACAGGTATGACGTCTCTCAGTGACAGTCACACACAGGTATGACGTCTCTCAGTGACAGTCACACACAGGTATGACGTCTCTCAGTGACAGTCACACACACTGGTATGACGTCTCTCAGTGACAGTCACACACACAGGTATGACGTCTCTCAGTGACAGTCACACACAGGTATGACGTCTCTCAGTGACAGTCACACACACAGGTATGACGTCTCAGTGACAGTCACACACAGGTATGACGTCTCAGTGACAGTCACACACAGGTATGACGTCTCAGTGACAGTCACACACAGGTATGACGTCTCTCAGTGACAGTCACACACAGGTATGACGTCTCTCAGTGACAGTCACACACAGGTATGACGTCTCTCAGTGACAGTCACACACAGGTATGACGTCTCAGTGACAGTCACACACAGGTATGACGTCTCAGTGACAGTCACACACAGGTATGAGGTCTCAGTGACAGTCACACACAGGTATGACGTCTCTCAGCGACGGTCACACACAGGTATGACGTCTCTCAGCGACGGTCACACACAGGTATGACGTCTCTCAGCGACGGTCACACACAGGTATGACGTCTCTCAGCGACGGTCACACACAGGTATGACGTCTCTCAGTGACGGTCACACACAGGTATGACGTCTCTCAGTGACAGTCACACACAGGTATGACGTCTCTCAGTGACAGTCACACACAGGTATTACGTCTCTCAGTGACAGTCACACACAGGTATGACGTCTCTCAGTGACAGTCACACACAGGTATGACGTCTCTCAGTGACAGTCACACACAGGTATGACGTCTCTCAGTGACAGTCACACACACAGGTATGACGTCTCTCAGTGACAGTCACACACAGGTATGACGTCTCTCAGTGACAGTCACACACAGGTATGACGTCTCTCAGTGACAGTCACACACACATGTATGACGTCTCTCAGTGATAGTCACACACAGGTATGACGTCTCTCAGTGACAGTCACACACAAAGGTATGACGTCTCTCAGTGACAGTTACACACAGATATGACGTCTCAGTTACAGTCACACACAGGTATGACGTCTCTCAGTGACAGTCACACACACAGGTATGACGTCTCTCAGTGACAGTCACACACAGGTATGACGTCTCTCAGTGACAGTCACACACACAGGTATGACGTCTCAGTGACAGTCACACACAGGTATGACGTCTCAGTGACAGTCACACACAGGTATGACGTCTCAGTGACAGTCACACACAGGTATGACGTCACTCAGTGACAGTCACACACAGGTATGACGTCTCTCAGTGACAGTCACACACAGGTATGACTTCTCTCAGTGACAGTCACACACACAGGTATGACGTCTCTCAGTGACAGTCACACACACAGGTATGACGTCTCTCAGTGACAGTCACACACAGGTATGACGTCTCTCAGTGACAGTCACACACAGGTGTGACGTCTCTCAGTGACAGTCACACACACATGTATGACGTCTCTCAGTGATAGTCACACACAGGTATGACGTCTCTCAGTGACAGTCACACACACAGGTATGACGTCTCTCAGTGACAGTTACACACAGATATGACGTCTCAGTTACAGTCACACACAGGTATGACGTCTCTCAGTGACAGTCACACACACAGGTATGACGTCTCTCAGTGACAGTCACACACAGGTATGACGTCTCTCAGTGACGGTCACACACAGGTATGACGTCTCTCAGTGTCGGTCACACACAGGTATGACGTCTCTCAGTTACAGTCACACACAGGTATGACGTCTCTCAGTGACGGTCACACACACAGGTATGACGTCTCTCAGTGACAGTCACACACAGGTATGACGTCTCTAAGCGACGGTCACACACAGGTATGACGTCTCTCAGTGACAGTCACACACAGGTATGACGTCTCTCAGTGACAGTCACACACAGGTATGACGTCTCTCAGTGACAGTCACACACACAGGTATGACGTCTCTCAGTGACAGTCACACACACAGGTATGACGTCTCTCAGTGACAGTCACACACACAGGTATGACGTCTCTCAGTGACAGTCACACACACAGGTATGACGTCTCTCAGTGACAGTCACACACAGGTATGACGTCTCTCAGTGACGGTCACACACACAGGTATGACGTCTCTCAGTGACAGTCACACACAGGTATGACGTCTCTCAGTGACAGTCACACACAGGTATGACGTCTCTCAGTGACAGTCACACACAGGTATGACGTCTCTCAGTGACAGTCACACACAGGTATGACGCCTCTCAGTGACAGTCACACACAGGTATGACGTCTCTCAGTGAGAGTCACATATGACGTGTAGCAGTCCCGGTATTACCGGCCCCGGCGGTTGCTCGTTCTCCGCCATCGGCCGTTATTAACCGTCTCCCCGCCGGACACCTCTAGGAGCGCTCAGAGTAACCGCCTCTCCCCTGAGAGCGTTACCCTGCCCCCGTCACCATGACAACAGCATCCGCCCGCCCCTGTTACCATGGCACCGTCAGATAACACCGTGCCCGCCCTGTCACGCCCACATTCCGTTGCCGGCCGTCCCCAGTGGCTGGTCGGGCAGTGACAGCTCCGCCCCCTCTGTGCCGGCCCCACCCCCGGAACCTTCCACTCCGCGCCGTGTTTCCCGCTGTTGCTTGGGGGAATGTTGTTGTCACTGGACCCAGTGAATGGGATGGCTGTGAGGAGGGTGAGACTGACTGAGAGCTGGGTGTGCGGGAGAGCCGGGCTGCAGCCGGGCATGGCAGGTAACCGAGGCCCCGGCCTGGGCCTAGTGCTCGGTGTATATGGGCTCCTGGTGGGCTGTGGACGGCTGTTACTACACTAAATAAATACAAATGAACTCACTCAGTAACAGACAAGATGGCTCTGATGTTATACTAATATAAAGCACTTGTTAAATATCCGGGCGCCAACCGTTGACTCCGCCCACCTGATAATCCAGGCAGGATTCAGGAGCTGACCCAATCCCCCTGCCCACTGAGAGCTCACCCAATGCCACACAGCTTTTTAAGTCATTGTGACCTAGGTGGACAGAGAAGGACATGTGGGAGGAAATGATGGTGAAGAAGCCTCCTAACTCTGGATAACCACAATCACATCTGTACGCTGCCACCTTACTTCCTGGTCACCATAGCCAAACCGATAGGTGGGCGGAGTCCATGTTTCAAGTGGAGCCCTGATAATTAACAAGTAGCAAAAATAATAAAATATTAGTAACCCCACTTGGAATCAGAGGACAGAACCACACTGTGTTCAATATAAAATAATATTATTAATATGAAAAGTATGGCCAGGGGGCACAGTGTGTTTAGTGAAATATTAACACAAACATTATAATACTTATTAATCTAGACAAGTTCCGAGTATCTTCAACGTATAATAATACAGATTTATCCCAGCTGGAGCTCAGGGCAAGATCTCATTCTGTCCAATATATAATAATAATGCTTATGTGAACTGTCTGGAACCAGTTTTCAGAATGTATTGTGCTATAATAATACATCAGTAATGCAACAAATATTCATAATAAAATAACTACAGCTTAGAATTAGAATAATCCACCAAGGAATGATTCTCGCAAACCCAGAAGCCAGTTCTGTCTTTTCCTGTCTCCATATTATTATTTTATACTAACTTAGTACAATGGACATTATTTCACTGTGTTATCGTTACCAAAACTTTTCTCCAGAGACGATGGAGTCGCTCAATCTACAAGGGACATACAAGAAAAAGATTGTTCGCCTGGGAGATGCGTTTAAGAATTTTAAAAGTCTCCGATCATTGGACTTGTCTAGAAACATAATGATCAGTTTACAGGTGAGTGACAATGTAAGGGGTTTGGACAATTCAGTGCGGCCCCCAGGTCACGACCTCTTGGTGAATTGGTCGGCTACATTCTCAGCCAACAAAATAACTCCTATATAACCCAGAATAACCAGCGTGATTGTTATATTGCTTCCGCAGGGCATTGAATATCTCCAGGCTCTTCGCTTCCTGAATTTATATTATAATGACATCTCATCTCTAGAGGAGATCCAGCATCTCAGATATTTGTCGCACCTCAAGAGCCTGGATTTGCGCCTCAATCCGGTAACCAAACTGATTGCCGAATACCGTCCCTTTGTCATTCATACGTTAGGCGCCTTAGAAGCTCTTGGTGAGTCATAGACTATGCCGAATAAATAAAGTGTTTGTTAGGAGCCAAAATACAGTCTAGAAAACATATGAAATAAGATTTTTAACTCTGGAGAGGAAGGGAGGGTATATTGGGTAATGTTTTTATATGTCCTTAAGCCACCGCACAGACGTCATGTGTGCGGGATGTCCTGTGGACAGCCATGCCTGAGCCTGAGCTTTAATTTAGGGTCACATAGAACCCCCCATCCTTCCTTCTTGTAGAGGAAAATGGACAAGAGTCACGGTGGTTTATTGCAATCAGGGGTGGGGGGGTCCTGTTGCCTGAGGAGACCTCCTATTTAAGGGGGGGGGTTTGCACCCATAAATTGCCCTTTATCTTTACCCTGACTTTGCGTCTCCTCCGTCATGTCATCCACAACCACCTGCGTCAATATAGACTTGTTTTGATGATATAGGAACTAGACAGATTTATTTTTAGTAAGAGACAACATGTCAGTGTTTAGTTAGACTCCCATCTAAGGGCTGGGAATCCAGCGGTGACCACAGTGTTTTGTTTAAGCAAATTGGATGATGTAGAAGGCAGTGATCTGTCTGATACCGATTAATCTCAGCAAACGAGTGGGTGTGAGGTGAGACCAGGCCAATCCCTGCCCCAATCTCTGTTGTGGAAGATGTTTCCATGGCTACACCAGGAGTCTGTTTGGCATATGTACTAACGTTACCCAACTGTCAGCCGGTCCCATTATTACTGAGAGCACCGGCCATGTACCCTCAGCGATGCTAAAACTGGGGGGGAAAGGTGCGTTTCAGGTAACGGGGGAGAAACCTTTCATCACCAACATGTCCCTGTTTTCAGACGACCGGCCCGTGATGGACTGCGAGAGGAAAGGTGCACAGTATAATTTCCGACTGAAAGAATATAAGACGCAGGATCTGCCAGACAAAGAAATTGGGAGGTGAGTACACTGAGAAGGGATATAGAATCTATATATAAGCTGTCGGATACTACAGTGTAACATTGTATCTAGGGCTAGATTTACTAAGCTGCGGGTTTGAAAAAGTGGAGATGTTGCCTATAGCAACCAATCAGATTCTAGCTTTCATTTATTTAGTACATTCTACAAAATGATAGCTAGAATCTGATTGGTTGCTATAGGCAACATCCCCACTTTTTCAAACCCGCAGCTTAGTAAATCTAGCCCTTAGTGTGTTGTTGTTGTTGTTATAACATTCTGACTATTTACTATTGAGGATATATCCTTTTAAATGGAGTGTAAAACATTAAGTTGTTAAACGTAAAAGTCTCCTTTTTAGGAAATGTTTTGTTTTTCCCACCTGAGAAAAATGCTATATGACAATTTTGTGCCATTAAATCACCTTTATTCAAATCTTTAGAAATTGTTGACTTGTTGCTTAGAACGTGGGTTTGGTTTTTGAGCTTCGAACGGACTTTGATTTAAAGTTTCATTTCACTCCAAAAGACTTCCGTTGTTCACAATTTAGTTTAGTTTTTGTTATTAGAACATATGGAGAAGTGTTGTGTGCTCTTCCTCATGTCGTTCTATCCCAGTTTATATACGTGGGTCACGTATGTGTACTGATATTACATGTGTGTATATAATATGATGGTGAATGGACTATGAATATTTATGTTATTTGTGCCTTCCAGTCCTGTGTTAGGAGAGAAGACGTCATCTAAGAGTCACTTGGATTATAACACGAGCAACACAATAGGTAAAGTATTTAACGGGGGTCTTGTTCATCAAACATGAGGGGGGAGGGGGGGGGGTGTGACTACCAGGGCAATTTCCACCACTAGGGGCACTGTTCCATTGGTGTCTATGGCTGATATTTCACTTTAGCTCAGCTTAGAAAGAAATATGGCAGCTTCTATAAATATTAATATACAGAGATTTGCCTATCATTGAGGTGCTCTAAGATAAGATAAACGTGTCAGTCTATTTTAGTGGACATTTCTGTAAAGACAAAGTGAATAAAACAAACTTACCAGTAAGTTATGTTATACCTTTAAAGAGCCAGACCAGAAATCTTAAACATAGTATACAAATAACTTGGTTCTTATAACCCACCTTGGGTTCGTGTGACTGTACACCAGTGATGGACAACAGGCGGGCCCCCAGGTCCTCACCAGCGGCCCCTGGCTCTATGTGTTTGTGTAAAATGCTGCTAATACCTTATTACAGATAGGTGTCTCCTTCTTTGATCAATTGTATTGTTTTAACGTATTACTGAGATGAAGGGTAACGTGTGGCCCTGTTGAATGTTAGAGGGCCACATGGTTTGGCCCCTGGAGTGTATATTAGATTGCCCATCACTGCTACATACCGTGTTCCTGGTTTTTGACCACTGACTGGTTTAGAGAACAGCAGGTTTTTCAGGACTCCACTAATAGGAATTTATTTATTTCAGAACTCCGCAAGATGAATGAGTGGAAACACGAGTCTCCTACTAAATATCAGGTGGGTGTATACAGACGCACACAAACTGCTTTATTGCCAATCCTACCGAGAACTATAAGTGGTGATGAGTGCAGGCTGCCTTCTTGTGGTGGTACTGTATACTGCACATCATATATCTGAGGATAGTAACAGATATTACTATTTACCCTGTAATAACTCGGATGAATTAGAATAGCGGATTCTGAAAAACTGGATAAAGCAGACAGAGGCGGTAATGTTTTTTTCTGTAGAATATGGAGGTGAATTTATTAAAATCCATCTACCCCCCAAACAATCACATTGAGTAATGTATCAAAGTCAGAGAAGTAGCTGTCGTATGGAGAACTGAACCAATATTCTTGATTACAACATGTGGCGTTATTACAAACCAGGGACATCTCTTGTTCCTAATTTATAAGCTGCATTCACCTGAATGTTGGTTCGGGCCACTGTATGAATGTTACAGGAGTCCGGTGCCCTTTAACGTTTTGGGTTAGGGGGAGGGTAGCAAGTCACAAAATATTTTATTCTCAAAGATCCTCCGGGCACTGGAGTTTATCCATCTTCAGGGTGTGTTGCTAATCAATATACAAAGCTGCCTTTTTATAACAGCTCCTTGAATTACTGTGGGTGTAATAACTAGTGAGGTGTTATAGGGAGGGTGACGTACAATGGATACATCTCAATGCACCTTTATGCAGAGAATACAGTAAGAGGCGTTGTACAGGGCAGCACCATGTAATAGTTATAACATTGTAGAGCGTTGGATACATGAATTTCTTTTTACATCCACAGGCTGAAGAGCACCAGCCGTACATACAGACACAAAGCGACTTTAAAGACGGTATTGGTATAACAAGAACTTTCATTATTATTACTATTTGTTGTTATTAGTACATCCTTCTGCTGTGAGATTGGATTGGGTGGTAGCGGAGGTTTCCTGTAATAGATGTATAAACTGCGTAGTGATGACATCACCTCATTATACATTACAGACAGCTGTGTATTATAAGGAATATATAAAACATAGACAGTCAGCCCATTGTATTTATTAGTAGTTTACTCTCCAGCACGTTACCAGCTGGTGCCTCCATGACATCACTGGTTCCTACTCAATGCTTCGGCTGTATTTCTATTATTAGTATTCTGATTATTGGTTCAGCCTGTACTATGGCTGCCTCCACTCTGTACAGGTGTCCGGTGCTCTTAAAGGATTTCAAATAAAGTTCAGTGTGGCGAGGAAATAAGTGGCTATTCCTCTTAGTATGTGGGTAAAACCAAAATAGGGACATTTGTGCTTGGTCCCTACAAATACATCAGACTTGGGTAAAACTATACATATTTCCTATCCCCTTAAATCAGGAGAACAAGATAATTAAATCTTAAGGTTAATAGATTACAGTAAATTAGTCAGGACAACAATCATTAGAAACAATTATTTTATATATTTACCTGCTGTCCTCTAAGCCAGAGTTTCCCAAACTCAGTCCTCAGGGAACCTAACAGTGCAGGTTTTCCAGATCTCTTTGCTGGAGCACAGGTGTAGTCGTTACTGACTGATACAATGTAACAGATCCACAGGTGGTGTAATTATATCACTGCTCCTCTGGAAAACCTGCACTGTTGGGGAAACTGCTCTAGACAATGCTTAAAGTGATAAAAAGTTATGTGTGCCCAGAAAAACTGATACATATAGAACAAACTAATTTGGGTAGTCTATTAAAAAAAAAAAAAAAGAAGTAATCCCTGTTTAAATGCATCCCAAAAACAGTGACATATGGACTGGCCATGAAGTTGTTAAATGGGAACTTTAAGTTTAGTTGTACGTAAGGGTTACAGAAGTTATCATGGAACACAAAATTCAACTTGCCCCGGGTAAGTCTGACTTTGCCGACCACGGGCCTGATTCATTAAGGATCTTAAATGAAGAGGTATCTTATTTCAGTCTCCTGGACAAAACCATGTTACAATGCAAGGGGTGCAAACTAGTTTTCTGTTTTGCACATAAGTTAAATACTGGCTGTTTTTTCATGTAGCACACATATATCAACTTTAAATTTCAGTGTACAAATAAGCTATCAAGTATTTGTGTGCTACATGAAAAAACAGCCAGAATTTAATTTATGTGCAAAACAGAAAACTAGTTTGCACCCTTTGCAATGTAACATGGTTTTGTCCAGGAGACTGAAATAAGATACCTCTTCATTTAAGATCCTTAATGAATCAGGCCCCACATGATTAAGTGGTGCACTGACAAAGTTGTCATTAGAGAGATAGACCAATTAAAATGACAGATTTCTCTAAATATGGCAGAATTCTCAGTGGCACACCAGCGTAATGTAACAAAACAAGTCACTAGGCAATTTATAACAACTTTAATAACAGACACGTTTGCAGATTATTACTCGACTCTTTATAACCTAAAAGACAATCCAAATATCCGTGAACCAGCAGAAACCTAGCCAATAGTTTCCACAATAATATACACTTGCCAAAACTAACAGACATTGACCTGATAAGACTCCAGAGGAGATAGCAATTAAGACTCTCCCCCTAGCCAAAGCCAGGTTCTCCAACATTAGTTGGAGAAACTATCAAATTCCTGTCACTCACATTTTCCATACTGTAAACTCCTAAATTTCCACTTTGATCACTGATAGGAGCTCTATCGAGTGCATGCACACCAGATGAAATGCTGGTAACTCCCAAATGGCTTGAAAGTTTGAGTGAACATGGAAAAATCTGCAGCTCAACATAATGACATGCCCCAACTTCAAGTGATAGAGGTGCATATTCCCAACCTTCAGCTTTAAAACTAAGTACATTTTGTAATTACAGAATTTAAAAATTTATATATGGGACCTACCTTAGCAAGAGTTCAACAGCTCAGTTTTGCATTTAAACTTTGGAACAGAGACTTTGTATACATTTCTACACATCTGAGATGTCACTGGCTTTCCCCTGGAACAATGCCTGGAACACTAACTCAACTCACCTTGACATTACCTTCAGATAGAGATTCGTTTATCCTGTAACTTTTTGCCAAAACTTCCCTAATTTTACATTTGGAAGGAGACCTCCAAATAGTTTATCCTGAACAAAGCTGGGAACTATTGTTTTCTAGAACTAAGAAATGTCTTACTGCATACTATGTTTAATCAGATTATAAATTGTTATTTAGGTGATACTAAGGTAGAACTCCAGAAAATATACATCACAATTTCACAGCTATGAGTTTGTGGCCCCCAAGGGGATACCTTGCACATTTTTGGGATCCAGCTAAGGATTGTTACGCTCTGGTTAGAGGTGTATATATTGATCTCCTGGTTCACCCCAGCATCTCAATACTCCAAGTAGCTCTTTTTCCTTTGTTGAAACATCTTCGGCCCAGGGTTTATGTTACCTAGCTAAGCATATACTCTTCACCACCACGCCTACCGCCTACATAGATCAAAATTGGAACATTCCCCCTATAAAACAAAAACAAATTTATAACTAGTACATACAAAGAGTGAAACAGTACATACCAATGACACAACAAGGCCATCAAGAGCTGCTGAAACTTGGCGAAGGCTGAAATATCTAGAATTATTAATGCAGGACTTCTTTGGCATAGAGCAGGGATGGCTAACCTGTGACACTCCAGGTGTTGTGAAACTACAAGCCCCAGCATGCTTTGCCAGCTATCAGCTAGTTATCTACTGGCAAAGCATGCTGGGGCTTGTAGTTTTACAATGCCTGGAGTGTCACAGGTTAGCCATCACTGGCATAGAGCATCTACTTAAGTGCAATTGCACCTGATTTTATGGATCAGAGCATATATATGTTCACAACCACATTAGGCATGTTTTATATAACTCCGTTTTATTTATTTATTTGAAAAACAATGCTTTACATCTACATATGTATAATCAAATTTCAAGAAATGTACTGATCTCTATCATATTATTATTATTATTTATATAGCACTACTAATTCCACAGCGCTGTACTCACTCACATCAGTCCCTGCCCCATTGGGGCTTACAGTCTAAATTCCCTAACACACACACACAGACCGGGGACAATTTGTTAGCAGCCAATTAACCTACCGATATGTTTTTGGAGTGTGGGAGGAAACCCACGCAAACAGATAGAACATACAAACTCCTCACAGATAGCCATGGTTGGGAATTGAACTCATGACCCCAGTGCTGTAAGGCAGAAGTGCTAACCACTTAGCCACCGTGCTGCCCAACCATCTTTCATATAGTTTAAGCTTCTGAACATTTTGCATACACATAATATCCAACCGTGACAACACATTTAAATATCCCAATCCAACAAAATCTAATATTACTTTATAACAGTATTAAACTCAAATGACCTTTCAGCCCTTTTTCTTGGGAATTCCCAGTCTCTTCTCACTGGAGTGGATCAATGAGTTGTCACTGAGTCAGTCTGACAAACGAAATCTCATCATGTGATTCTGAATACAATGGTGTAGACAACATAGAGAAATGATATTGATTATGCTTAGAAGATACGTGGCAAGTATGCCATCCGTGGATAAGAGATTACGCATTCTGTACTTACCTGATCAGGTATACCTGCACAGAGTTTATTTTCATTTTTTTTCTGGAGTGTTCCAAAGTTCAAACTATTGTGTTACATTATGTGATTACATAATGTCAGAAGGCAGATACTGGAATTGTGATTCAGAGTCAATCAAAGGCTGTGACTTTAGGCACTGATAGTCAGATACAGTAGCGATATTGTATCATCGGTATTCACAGCTGCCAGTCTTGCTCTCACAGACAGTGTCAATTTAGAAACTCAGCTTTGCCAATCGAGTGATATTATTTCATTTGTTGACATTATCATGAGCTTGGTATTCGCAGAACTATGTTTAACTAGAACAGCAGAAGCTGCTCTACTGTAATACTATCTACTATATAAATGCCTAGTGGCGTGTGTGGGGGAAAAAAAACCAAGCTGCAGCGCCACCTGCTGGGCAGAGTTATACACTGACCTATATATTTCTTTAAGGAGAAGTGACAGTTGGGAGTGGTTGGTGGTTGCCGGGGGTGACAGTGGGGAGTTTTTAACACCTTAAGTAGCTTGATGAAGGATGGCGATGAAGATGAAGGATGAGGTGATGGAGAAAAATGATGAGGTGGTGACATGTGGACAAAACCACGTTAAAAAAGGGCGCTTGCGTCAGGAAGTAACGCTCTTCCCCTGAGGAGGCCTGGGCTAGCCCCAAATGCATGACAAGAACCTTTTTAACACCTTAAGTAGCTTGATTTGACTAGAATGCATGAGTATCATGCACGGGTTAACTTGTATATGAATATATGACAATCACTCATATGGAAAAGATAGAGTTTTTGCATTCTTTTCCTGCTGATGTTCTAACTGGGTCTCATGATCAGACAGTTGTGTACGGCGATAACTCAACACAGAGGTCATTTACAATGCACAAAAAGGTAGATGCACACTTCAGAATCCTCTTTGATAGCGCTGTGCGCTTCAATTTGAGCAGATGCGCTTAGATTTTCACCAAAGTACATGGGATGTGGCGCAAGATAGGTGCATTTTTGAACGAGGTCAAGTTTACACTGACCAATGAGAGACGTTGGGTAGAATGAGGGTTTTCTTTACTTAGTAGGGGAGAGGGGAATGAAGTTTTGCAGTTCTGTGCAATAAGTGGTGAACAGCAATTCTAGTGGTGCTCCTTGCTGTGCAGAAGGGTGCACAGCCATTTCCACTCTGCAGAATGATTTGATATTTGCACCAGCTCTGAGCTGTCAGAGAGTGGGTCTCAACTTGCACCTTCCTGTTACTTAAGAATATATTTCTAGGTGCAATTCGAGTCAAGTAAAATAAAAGCTTCAAACGCACAAAAGTGCTACACGTAATAATGGCAGTCACAATGTTTCCCAATACTAATGATTAATTTAAGATAACACAAAACTGAGCAGTATTTTTTGGGAAACATGGAAAATTTTAATAAAGGGGTAGTTGTAAAGTGGTAGTAGAGTTAATGTGACGTTTAGATTTATGTAGTGTTCTGAGATTTTTCTACTTTCTGGAAAGCTATGTACACTTCCAGGCTCCCAAGAGTATAGATTTGGCAAAGCACCTTGATGTGCATTGGGAGGACCACAAAAACTATAAGCTAAATAGCTCAACAGACTCAATTGTTGGAATGGAACACCTCCTAATAAAATAGAGTTCAAGAAATAATTATAGCTATACCAGTGTGTGTGTGTGTATGTGTGTGTTGGGCAATGCTTAATTACGCATTAAGAGAGGCTTATTCCCTTTGAGATCCAGATAAAAAGAGATAAAATATATACCCACTGATTCTGCAGCACTCACAAAATTAACCCATTTATAGTTGATCGGGCACCAGACAAAATAAAGTGTTTGGTTGACATACTAGTTGAGCTGATTCCTCCAGCCCATCCTGGGGCAGTTTGCAGACAATGTGACAGAGCTGTAGCCATGGTTTTGAGGTCTGGAATCTTCTCGGGTTTTCAAAACCTTCACCATTATCTTCACAGAACTCAATATTCAGTCTATGCGGAACAAATTCAGGTCCCATGAGAGAAGTGACCTCCATGCATCTTGCTTTACTTCGAGCAGCCTGTATTAACTGTAACAGATTCTGGATACTATATTACTAATCTTGATTAGCGCTGGCTTACCTGAGGTGCGGAGTCTAACGATCTCCCCGGTGTTCACCAAGAACCGCCGCAAGGCGGGGTGGGCTTCGCTGCCAGGAGTCGCAGGTCGCGGTCCCCAGGTTCGCCTCAAGATGTAGTACAGCGGAGTGAAGCGGTGGTAGCGGAGTCAACGAGCCGGTTCGGTACACAGGAATGGAGTCAGGCAGAATCAGAAGGCAACTCGGAGTCAACAAGCCAGGTTCGGTACACGGGTCACAAGAATAGGAGAATGGTCAGCAAGCCGGGTCGGTACACAGGGAATAGAGAGCCAGGGAAGTCAAACAGGCAGAGATCAGCACACAGGAGACACAGGAACAGGAAGACACTGCAATCCACGAAGAGCAGGAGCCAGGAACAGGTAAGTGTTGCTCTGACACTCAGCGAGTGTCAGAGTGAGGTTTTTATGCAGAAGGGGATTCAAAATCCCCGCCTCTAGGTTGTGGTCATGTGACCGCCTCCGGGTGCGGTCACATGGTCCTGAATGCGGAAGTGCGGCTGGACGGAGCGGCGGGGATAAGGTAAGTCCGTAACAGTACCCCCTGCCATAAAGGTGGACTCCGAACACCTAATAGGGTTTCAAAGGAAATTTTTTATGGAAGGATTTAAGTAGACGGGGAGCATGTAGGTCAATGGCTCTTACCCATGAGCGCTCCTCAGGGCCGTAACCCTTCCAATCCACCAAGAACTGTATGGCACCTTGAACTTTACGAGAATCTAGGATAGTTTTAATCTCGTATTCCACTTGATCCCGATCCACAGCAGGAGGAGGAGTTCTGGATGAGGTGGAGAATCTGTTGGTTACCATCGGTTTTAACAAGGAGACATGGAAGACATTGGGTATGCGTAAGGAGGGAGGCAGACTCAATCTAAAGGCTACGGGATTAATAATCTCAGATATAGCAAATGGGCCAATAAACTTGGGAGCAAATTTTTTACTGGGAACCTTTAAACGAATGTTCTGGGTGGATAGCCATACCCTGTCACCAACTGCAAAACTTGGAGTCATTCTTCTCCTTTTATCGTAGAATTTTTTGGAACGAGTAGTTGCTTGTTTTAAGTTTGTCTTGGTTTGTTCCCAAATATCAGAGAAGTTACGAACCAGAGAGTCCACTGCTGGAACTTCAGAAGATGAGACTTGAGAGAAGGTGGGTAGTCTAGGATGGCAGCCATACAGGACAAAAAAGGGGGAGTTAGAGATGGCCTCATGAAAATGGTTGTTATGGGCGAACTCGGCCCAAGGGAGAAGGTCCACCCAGTTGTCTTGGTTACTAGAGATAAATATTCTTAGAAACTTCTCTAATTCTTGGTTGGTTCTCTCAGTAGCCCCATTGGACTGGGGATGATATGCGGAAGAGAAGTCAAGCTTGATCCCGGATTTATTGCAAAAAGACCGCCAAAATTTTGATATGAATTGTGATCCCCTATCGGAGACAATATGTTGAGGACAGCCATGGAGGCGAAATATTTCTTTAATAAAAATATCGGCTAAGGAGGAGGAAGAAGGAAGGCCTTTGAGAGCAATAAAGTGGGCTGTTTTAGAGAAGCGATCCGTGACCACAAGCACTACAGTACAGGATTTGGAAGGGGGAAGGTCCGTGAAAAAATCCATGGAGATCTGTGACCAAGGGTAATCAGGAATGGGTAATGGGAGCAAGCATCCATAAGGCTTCTTCCTAGAGGTCTTGTGTTGAGCACATTTGGAACAAGCAGCAACAAATCTCTTCACATCCTCCAGCAAGGAAGGCCACCAGTAGCTTCGGGACAATAAGTCCCAGGTCTTGCGAATGCCAGCATGCCCAGAGAAGAGTGAGTGATGAGCCCAGTGAAGGAGCCGGGTGCGTAGATGTGGCAAGATGAATGTTTTGCCTGGAGGACAACCCTTTTTTAGGTGTGTAGCTGCCAATACTTGACATGGATTTACAATGAATTTCTTATCTTCCGAGGATTCCATGTCAGCTGGATCAAAAGAGCGAGATAAGGCGTCTGCTTTCGTGTTCTTAGATCCTGAGTGAAAAGTGATGTTGAAATCAAAGCGTGAGAAGAATAAGGACCACCTTGCTTGACGAGGATTTAGACATCGGGCAGTGCGTAAGTAAAGCAAATTCTTATGGTCGGTATATATGGTGATAGGGAATTGCGCTCCTTCTAGTAAATGTCTCCATTCGGAGAGAGCCAATTTGATGGCCAGGAGCTCTTTGTCGCCAATCCCATAATTCCTCTCAGCAGGTAAAAAGCGACGGGAAAAGAATCCGCAGGGATGAAGTTTTCCAGAAGGACCTCGCTGTGATAGTACGGCTCCTGTGCCAACAGAAGAGGCGTCTACCTCCAGGACAAAGGGACGAGAACAATCTGGCTGTTGAAGAATGGGTGCGGATGAAAAGAGAGACTTTAATAATATGAAGGCTTGGATAGCCTCAGAGGACCAAATACCAGCATCAGCAGATTTGCGGGTCAATGCTGTGATGGGAGCCACGAGAGAGGAGTACCCCTTGATAAATTTACGATAATAGTTGGAGAATCCTAGGAAGCGTTGAGTGGCTTTAAGGCCTGAAGGTTGGGGCCAGTCAAGTATGGCTTTCAATTTTGTGGGATCCATCTGTAGACCGGTGCCCGAAATAATATATCCCAGGAAGGGAATTTGTTTCTGCTCGAAGGTGCATTTCTCCAATTTGCAAAATAACTGATTTCTTCGGATACGAGAGAGGACCTCCAATACATGAGTACGATGAGATGCTAGATCTTGAGAAAAGATGAGAATGTCGTCCAAGTAGATGACTACAGATTGGTACAAGAGGTCTTGAAACAGCTCATTCATAAAGCTCTGAAATATGGCTGGGGCATTGCATAGCCCGAAAGGCATGACCAGATATTCAAAGTGGCCGTCTCGGGTGTTAAACGCCGTCTTCCATTCATCCCCCTCCTTAATGCGTATAAGGTTATACGCTCCTCTGAGGTCAAGTTTAGAAAAGATGGTGGCACCCTTGATCCGGTCGAATAGTTCAGAAATCAGTGGCAGTGGATACCGATTTTTAACGGTAATGGCATTCAGGCCTCTGTAATCAATGCAAGGGCGGAGGCCCCCATCTTTCTTTTTTACGAAGAAGAAGCCAGCCCCAGCTGGGGAGGCAGACTTGCGGATGAAGCCCCTGTTTAGATTTTCTTGGATGTACTCCTCCATAGCCTTAGATTCCGGGAGGGAAAGGGGGTAAACACGGCCCCTGGGAATGGGTTTACCAGGTATCAGATCAATGCCACAGTCCCAGATTCTGTGAGGGGGAAGTCTAGTGGCCTCTTGTTGACAGAAAACATCAGAGAAGGTTTGGTATGGCTCAGGCAGGAGAGTCACAGGAAATTCTTGGGTACGTCTGGGACTATTCGGGGGAACCACTCTCTGTAGGCAGCGAGAGAAGCAGGACTGTCCCCAGGACAATATGTGACCAGATTTCCAGTCCAAGGTGGGAGAGTGGGCACGAAACCAAGGAAGTCCTAAGATGACTGGGTTGGTAGATCTTTGTATTACTAAAAAAGAAATCTTCTCCCGATGAAGTGCTCCTATCTGAAGTAGAAGGGGAATAGTGCGTACCAGGATGGACCCCTCAGGGATTCTTCCCCCATCAATGGCCATCAGAGAGATGGGTTGTTCCAAGGCTTGTGTGGGAATAGCGAATTGTTTAACTACTGTGGCGGAAATGAAATTTCCTGCGGCTCCGGAATCTAGAAGAGCCGACTGCGGGAAGGTCTTTTGTCCTAATTGAAGGGAAATGGGAATAGACAGGCAATCATTACTATTGGGAACTGACTGACACTGAGAAAAGAGGCCCAACGACACAGCTCCAGAACTCGTTAGGCCCTGTCGTTTCCCGAGCGTTTGGGACAAGAACTCAGAAGATGGCCATTCTCTCCACAATATAAACACAGCTTGTTCCGAAATCTCCTCTCCCTCTCTTCGGCTGATAAGCGGGTCCTCCCAAGTTGCATGGGCTCTTCAGGGGGAAGAACAGGGGTTTGGAAGTTGGGGGCTAAGCGAATCATGCTACGCCGCGACTGTTCCTTCTCAGAATTACGTTCCTTGAAACGCAAATCAACTTTGACACAGAGGGAGATAATGTCGTCCAAAGACGTAGGGAGTTCCTGGGATACCAACTCGTCTTTGATTCGGTCTGAAAGGCCCTGCCAGAATGTAGCTACTAGAGCCTCATCGTTCCAGCGAAGTTCAGAGGCCATGGTTCTGAAGAGGACCGCATACTGCCCCACAGACTGGTTTCCCTGGCGGAGACGTAGTAAGCCGGAAGCGGCATTGGACACCCTTCCTGGCTCATCAAATATTTTCTTGAAGGTGGACAAGAAGAGGTTGAAGTTATGTAGAATGGGGTCGTCCCTCTCCCACAAGGGGGAAGCCCATGCTAAAGCTTGACCGGACAATAACGAAATCACATAGGCCACTTTCGTTTTTCCGGAGGGGAAGTTCCCAGGTAGAAGCTCGAATTGTATGGAGCATTGATTTAAAAAACCTCTGCAATTTTTAGGGTCTCCATCGAACTTAGGTGGGTTAGGCAACCGTAGCTGCGAGGAAGAAGCTGCTGCTGCGGCCTGAGGTACAGGGGCCACTGCCGGCCCAGGTGATCCACCAGCCACTAGGGTGTTCTGGACAACATCCAAGCGAGTGGATAGACTATTGAGGAATTTTAAAAGTTGCTCTTGGTTAGTTTCTTGTTTATCCATCCTTCCTACTAAATGCTCCAACAGATCTTTAGCTGTGGTATCCATGGTCAGAGCAAACTGTAACAGATTCTGGATACTATATTACTAATCTTGATTAGCGCTGGCTTACCTGAGGTGCGGAGTCTAACGATCTCCCCGGTGTTCACCAAGAACCGCCGCAAGGCGGGGTGGGCTTCGCTGCCAGGAGTCGCAGGTCGCGGTCCCCAGGTTCGCCTCAAGATGTAGTACAGCGGAGTGAAGCGGTGGTAGCGGAGTCAACGAGCCGGTTCGGTACACAGGAATGGAGTCAGGCAGAATCAGAAGGCAACTCGGAGTCAACAAGCCAGGTTCGGTACACGGGTCACAAGAATAGGAGAATGGTCAGCAAGCCGGGTCGGTACACAGGGAATAGAGAGCCAGGGAAGTCAAACAGGCAGAGATCAGCACACAGGAGACACAGGAACAGGAAGACACTGCAATCCACGAAGAGCAGGAGCCAGGAACAGGTAAGTGTTGCTCTGACACTCAGCGAGTGTCAGAGTGAGGTTTTTATGCAGAAGGGGATTCAAAATCCCCGCCTCTAGGTTGTGGTCATGTGACCGCCTCCGGGTGCGGTCACATGGTCCTGAATGCGGAAGTGCGGCTGGACGGAGCGGCGGGGATAAGGTAAGTCCGTAACATTAACTAGGCACTTTACAAGCATCACACTTTGAAATAGACCATCCTACTGCCTGAGACAGCTACACTCATCAAGTAAAGCCAGTATGACCCCTCGAGTTTCACCCATAACCAATGGTGTAATGAGAAGCATGCCATTAAAGACATGAGTTCCCAGAGACCCACAGTAATTTGCCAAATCCAAGAACTGAGTCTACACACAGCTAATAACCTTTCCCCAATCTGTTTCCATTGGACCCTACCTAAATAGCCCTCCTTCCCCATTAACCCTGCTGAGGACCGGAAGGTGGTGATCTGGCCTAGAACACAGCTAGAGAATTAAGCTGTTTGCAACAAGTTCCTGCCCTTGCTATAATTATAGCTTCAACTCCAGTCTGGGCTACAGTGACCCTTGTTTTTTTTCTGTCAGTGATGCAGACCTCAAAAATATTTTCAATTCCTCTATCTCTATTTTGTGGACCATGTGCCAGTGACGCAGGTTAGATGGCAAGAACCAGGTCTACTACATGACAGAGAAGACACTCTAGTGAGTAGGCTGCATTCCTCCTTCCTTCCCCCATTTACCTTAGGAGCGTCATTTCCTAAACATAATATTTGGTCTCATTGGAAACCGCTTACTTCAACCATGATCTCTCCTTCCATCATCTATGAATCGTTTCTCCTGTACAACACCACTACCCCAACCATGAAGTAGTGCTCATCGGCTGAGGATAGATAAATATATCTTTATTTTTAGGTTGACTGGGTAGAGGAACCCTGTTTTGCAGCACACAAACACTCTCCCACAACAACTTATTGCACCTCAAAGTCATTGACTTTGGGGATGGGGAATCCAGATTTAGAGAGGCCATTATGGATAGACACAAACTGATAACAGCAAACAACTCTCCCTCTTTACAGGCTATTTTCACACTATTACCCTCTAATATAGTATACTAGAGGGAAGCCATAGATTAACCATTAGAGATGTGCTCTGTTCTAAAACGTCTTCATGTTTTGGGTTTGTTACAGGTTATGCACAAATCCTAAAAGGTGTTGGTTTTATATCTGGATTTAATTAAACATTATGAAAAATAGGTAAAATTATTTGACTTTGATCTGTTTTTGCTCCTATATTAGTATTTATAGCATAAACATTCATTTACAGTCATTCGCAGTCTGTTTTCTAATGCTCTCTTCACAACTGTCCAAATTTTCACTAATGTTGGCCGCAGCATGCTGGCTGGCTAAAATTAGTAACAAAGTAGCAGTGAAAATACATGACAGTTTACTAACAGATACAGTCTTCTTCTTTCATTTCCTTTTAATACAATTTCATATATCACATTATAAGTCGACGATTCGTTCCTACATTTGTCAAGACAACCACATAGACCAAAAGAAAAGATATTTAAAAAACCCTGTAGTTACCTGACTTCTTCTTATGCAATCCCAGATTGTCTTCAGTTGCAGCTCAGGATTCATAAAAAGGTGATGAAAAGTCTGCATATCATTGCAAAATATATGAGGCAAATGCTCCCTTGTATTCTCTAAACAATACGCATTCCACCCTGGAACACATAAACCGGAAGTGTCAAATCTGGAAGTACAGAAACAGGTTTGCGCTATAACAGCCAAACACAGTGGGGCATATTCAATTGTCCGCGGTTTCCCCATGGAAAAAGCATTACCGTTATTACAGTAATACTAAGCTGGATTTGAGCTCGCAGCTCCCTGAGCCGCAAGCTGAAATCAGCGAGAAAACTATTCTCATAGTTTGGTATTTACATGCACTATTACCGTAATGAGGGTAAGAGTGCGCGCGCCGCGTTATTTCTCAGTGTAACGCTAACAATTGAATATGCCCCAGTGATTCTTAGGCGAGTCACTGAACCACATGCCTAGCAGGTATGTATTCCCCATGAGTAGCTAAGATATGTACCAAGAAGGTGCAATACCGCCCCTCCACTATCACATGCACACCCCAGCAGGATGCGTTTCATCTTGAAACGAATTAACCAGAAGTGCAATGACACACTTCCTGTATACCAAGTTTTTGGTTCCATATTATACGTAAAATTAGTTTTTGCCTCATTTTCAGAACCGATTTTGGCACGAAGAATCAAGTTGTGTTTTGTATCTACTCGGAACCCCCACATCTCTGATCTACTGTATTTCTTTGAATCCGAACCGCACATCTCTATTAACCACAGAAGAAAGCACTTTAGCAATCCCAACTAAAACTGCTCTGTGGATACACAATTACGAAATATTTTTCATCCTACTATAGGACCTACCCTTATATGCTGGAGGAAGCTTATAAAGCTAAACACATTTCATCCCAAATGTTCCCACTATATTCACTTTGTAAAGTCAAGTTTTCCTCCAGTGGTCCCCATTTAAGCTATAGTCCCAGATCTCAGTTATGTAGATTGGATTGATGTGGTTAGCGGAATCCACCCCTTCCCTAAAATAAAAAAAATAAACTTGCACTTCCAGCCTCTGAATTTTCACCCTACCTTCAAATCAATCATTATTTGGGTAAAATGGGCCCAAATTCAGAACCAAGAACCTCTATAATATACAAGGTTACCATAAGGAATGATTTTGATAAATTGCCCAGATATATGAAAGTGTGGGAGAAGTACTTTGTTGATTTAATAAGAGAACATCTCTGGCAACACATTTTCTAATTCACACATGTTAGTTCATCCATTGTATTTGTTTATGAGACTCAGTTCAAGGTTCTATGTATACAGGGGCAGATCCAGACTTTTGCTATACCCCGGGCGATTTTAGGGGGGGTCGATTTAGGCCCCACCCCCTTTCTAATTTCTAAGGCTGCCGGCGGCTGCACAGTATGTGCAGCACACTGTCACTGCTGAACGGACCTGCACAGTGTGCAGCCGCCGGCAGCAAGCCCCTGCTAGGGAGGGCGATCGCCCCGATCGCCCCCCCTTGATCCGCCACTGTGTGTATATGGTATAGATGCCCAAGCCTAATATGTAAAATGATTCTGTGAACCTCAGACACCTGCTTTGAGGTTCAAGTCAACTCCGGGATTACTCTGTCACATATGGTGGGACTGCCTCAAAATCTCCCAATATTGGCAAAAAGTCATACAAGCTTCAATGGAGGTTGAGGAATGTATTGGTCTGATTTCTGGCTCCTTAATCTAATTAATATCCCTAAATATAAGAAATTGCTCTTAAAACATGTAAACAACGCAGCAACAGCAGCACGATGGAGCTCCCCTGCTTCCCCAACCATAAAGGAGTGGTTTTACAGGATTTATATTTACATGAACATGAGGACATCTAATTGGCCTGCAGGTGATCGTGACATACTGAGGCTTGTAGTACCGCAACTACTGGAGAGCCACAGATTGTATAATACTGAATTGTTTAAGTTCTTCTAGGTAAGTAATGCTGTAATTGCTGCAGGTCTGAAGTCTCACTAGTGGTGATGGTTGATTCCCCTTTAGGTTACCATGAGTATCTCTGCCTCAGTCAGGTCATTGAGCACCAAAATGTGAAAGGAACATGTGCCGAGTCCTGATTGGAGGAACGTGGTATGTATATAAACACAGGTGTCAGGCACTAGGCCAGTACAGTGCATGCCCGTTCATAGGCTATGCATTGTAGGGGAAAGTATAGTCACTGAGCTGTCTGCCTCAATTATAGAGGCTGCAGTGCCAGTGGTTGACTCAAGGCCCTGCACACTCTACCCCCCTCCAACTCCAACTGAACCTGTGCCATGCTGGGGAAAAAAAGTGGTTTAGGATGTCCAGTAGGGTCCTCCAAGTCCTACACTGCCTAACGGGTAATCTATCCCTGTTCCACAAAAGCCTTGGTATTAATCAGACAAATGAAGACGTAAGAGGGCCATGCTCGCATCCTTACAATCTATAGGACAATGGGAGTTTTGTACATGACGTTAAGTGTCCCATACTGCGTATATGTCCAGCTAGTTTGCAAGGATAAATAGTGCTTTATGGGACTAAGTGATTCAGTTACACAGCACTGTTGGTTTGGTGGTCAGAGGGGTTTCGAGCATAGAAAGAACACATGTAAATTTTAAGTGAACTGAGTAGAGGTGTGGTAATCTGGTCGAGCAGTCTAGGGGGGGTAGGAGGGTAGTAGGTTAAGATTTTGTTTTGCATTTTCTCCCTTTCTTTAAAACACAAAGTAAAAGTCTTGAAATTAAAAATAAAAAGGGTTTTGAGTGTGTGATATTCCGATGGCTTTATCTTTGTGACCTGGTTTGTGGTGCAGGTCTGTCAGATCCGCACACTTATTTCCTGCCAACTTTTTCCTCACAGCGTGAGGCCTCAAGGTCATAAAAGGTTGAAAAAAGAAGTCAATCAAAACTAAATTGGGTTAAAGATACTGTCTTAACGAAATGTGGCTCCTGTTCATTCTGCATGTAAGGTTAATATCTATATATATTAATAGCATAAGTACATATTTTATGAGTTACTTAATACTATGATGCCATTGTCTGAGCAGGGCAGTTCTGCCCATTATTTACAACTATGCATTACCATTGTCCTCTGGAAAATGTGTCAGTTGGCACTACACTTGTGCACCCGCTGGTTGCTTTGGAAACTGTAACAGTTAGTGAACTCTCCCTGTGTACCTGCAGGGTGACCTGGAACATGTGACCTGTTGGTTGGTCTGGAAACTATGAGAGTGATTTGCCACATATATCAGCACATCTTGTGGGGGACCTCAATCACGATTGCTGTGTTATTTCATTATTCACTTATTATTGCTTTGTTTACATAAACATGCCAAGAAGCCACCCTCGAGGACTTCAACGTGGTGGAACGCTTACAGGGTGCTATGTACTGTGTGGTGGTCACAAGGGCGCTATGTATTGTGTGGCGGTCACAAGGGTACTATATACTGTGTGGCACTGACAGGGGTGCTAGGTAATGTGTAGTGGTTACAAGGTTGCCCTCTGTATTGTGTGGCAGTGAGAAGGGTGCAGTGTATTGTGTGGCGGGCACAAGGGTGCTGTGTATTGTGTGGCGGTCACAAGGGTGCTCTGTGGTTTCCTGCTGCTGTTGTACATATACTTCAATGTTGGATGAGCTGTTCATTCAGAGATGCTTTTCTGCATACCACCCATGGTCAGTTGAGTTACTGTCTCCTTCCTGTCAGCATTAACCAGGCTGGCCATTCTCTTCTGACATTTCCACCCACAGAACTGGCACTCTGGTTTTGAGCACCATTCTCTGTAAATTCTAGAGACTGTTGTGTGTAAAAATCCCAAAAGATCAGCAGTTTCTGAGGTACTGAAATAACCTGTATGGCACCAAATATTCCACAGTAAAAGTCATTTAGATCACATTTCTTCTTCATTCTGGTGTTTGGTTTGAACTACAATTGTAATTTTTGACCATGTCTGCCTGGGGAGGTCTGGCAAATTTTAGCCCAGGGGACAAAACTTGACTCAGCAGCCTATTAGGAACATTTTAAATAAAAAGAGATGCAGGTGGTTCAGTGACCCAGCCCAAGGTAGCCCACAATGGGACTGGCCCGGGGAGCAGATGCCCCCCTGCCCCTGATGTCTGCATGCTTTTATGCGTTTAGTGTCTGCTACATGATTGGCTGATTAGATATTTACATTAACTAGCAGATGTGCAGGTATACCTCATAAAGTGGACAGTGAATGTTTATATATTCGCATCCATATAGCTACATACAATAGACAATAGTGTATTTATAAATATTTATACATAGATTCAAGTTTTGTTATTTATTTTTTCTTACATTTTCAGCACCATGTACTTTGTTCAATGTTAAAAACCTGTAAATGTACATTTTTCGTGTATGTTTCTATTAAAGCATTTTTTAAATAAAAATAACCAATCATTGTTTGTATTTTTATCCTCAATAGTCAATAAAATAACATACCTTTACCTCTCAAATGTCTAGATTCCATCAGGATAGTTCCGATTCTAGGGGACTATCCTGATGAGCTTGTCCCGGCACGAGGGCCAGTTGTGATATATGTTCACCTTACATACATGCTGCGGCAGCACAGTGGATAAGTGATTAGCACTTCTGCCTCACAGCACTGGGGTCATGAGTTCAATGAGTGACCATGGCCTTATCTGTGTGGAGTTTGTATGTTCTCCCTGTGTTTGCGTGTGTGTGTCTAGACTGTTAGCTCCAATGGGGCAGGGACTGATGTGAGTGAGTTCTCTGTACAGGGCTGCGGAATAAGTGGCACTATATAAATAAATTATGATGATAATGCTGTGTGAATCAATTAGTGGTGCACTCTTTGTATATGGGAAGATGGAAGGGAGAACAAGATGATTGCTATGCCCTCAATGGTGCTAGCCACAACTACACACAGCTGGCCACACCTCCGGTGGGACTGCACCTCTCACAATAGGTCAGTGTTTCCTAAACTGCTCTTTGGGGTGCCGCAACGATATCACTCAAACTGAGAAACTTTGGGATCCACTGCAATAGACTCTTTATAGTATTCAGCCCCAGGCCCATGTGGCTCTTAATCTGGCCCTGCCCGGGCAAAGCAGTGCAATTGGGTCCTACTTGTATCATGTGTGTGGGGAGGGGGAGGAATTGCAAGGAAGGGAGAAACAGCGGATTTATGTCACGAGCAGCGGTGGTGCACCGAGCCGCCGTGACTGTCTGCCCTAAGTTGCGTCCCGACAGTGGACATGACGACAGGGATGTAATTTCCTCTTTGGCAAGTAGCGCCACATCCCAACATGATCAAGCCAGGCGCAAGCAGTATTATTATGATTATTATTTATATGTTGGCACATTAGGAGAGATAGTAGAAGCATTTAACTCCTGCTGGAGTTTTGTTATTTATAAAATTAGCCATACATTTGTTTATATACTTGTTCTAGGGTTATGCCTATGACCAATACCAGCCTTAAATAGTATTAATTAGCAGCCTCCTGGGGCTGATTGTTAGCCCTGTGTTTCCTCCTTTCTGATTAGCCCATCAAAGTATTTAAGGCAGGGAGGGCTTAGCCTCCCTGTCGGTTATAGCATAAGTGTGCTGCACAAATTGCTGACCCGCTGCTGGATACAGTTCTCTGTCCTTTGATCGTTAACCTGTTGTGACCGTGGCTTGTTTATTGGACTTGGCATCTACGCCTGTGCCCCTTTGACCTTTGCCTGTTCCAGGATTACTCTGTTTGCTGCCTGCATCAACCTCTGGCCTGTTTAATGACCTTCCGTGCTTGCCTCTGAACCACAACCATGGCCTTTCCCACGACTCTGGCCTGTCCCGTGCTTGCCTCTGACCAACGACCCTGACCTGCTTCCAGTATTCCGTTTACCTCCATCCTATACCACGGGTATACTGATAAGCCTGTACTACCCTAGAGCCTAAGTCCTGGGGGCATCTGAGTACCTCCAAACAACATCTGTTCTACGGGAAAGGCGGTTGCTAAAGGTGAAGACCTCTAATAGCTTGGTTCTACAGGCTCATCTGCTAGTCGTGGTCATTACATTTTAAACACATTTTTGCATCAAAGAGTAATAGAAAACCAAAACAAAGTCACTGTCACATCATAGCCTTCAAACTTCATTGCGCTCAATTCCATTTCTTTCATTATTTATCTTTAGTAGGCAGCAGAGGGAGACAACTGTCAAGGAGTAGTGGGGACTGGGCAATGCATTGTTGAAGTTACTAAACTAATTACCTGTTTCTAAGACAAATGTGATGATAACAGGATGTTAGAGTAAAGACCCAGACAGAAGTCCTGGTATCGAGGGGTCAGGATCACACTGTCAAAGAGAGAAAATGAATACAATGGTATCTTTATTACAAAAGATAAACATCTAATTCAAACAATAGCCACAAAAATCTAAATATACTTTAAAAACAATCCCTTGTGGTCACCACACTCCAAATCACACCCACCAAACCTCCCAGTGATGTTAACAGAAGACTGTTGCTATAAATGGAACAGTCCTTTGGTTTTAGGCAGGCTAGAAAGGATGCATATAGTTCTGTGGTCCAGCAAAGGTTGGAATATCTCTGTGTAAAGTTACAAACAATTGGCAAGTGGAATATTTCCATGTACAAACTCATACTCTGGCCAGGGGGTAACCGATTGGAGTGGTCCGGAGGCGTCTCCCTGCGAAACAATAAACTCCCAACCAAGTTGTTTTTATGATGCAGTGGTGGTAAAGGAGCTTGCAGTCTAAATTTCCTAACATAATTCACAGACCGAGAGAGACTAAGGTCAATTTAATAGCAGCCAATTAACTTACTAGTATGATCTTACAATGTGGGAGGAAACACAAACATGGGGAGAACATACACATTCCACACAGATAATGCCATTGTCAGGAATCAAACTAATGACCCTAGTGCTGTGAGACAGAAGTGCTAACCACTTAAGCTGGGTACACACTACAGAAATTTCAACCAACTTTTTATGCCAAGCGATTTTACATCCTTTATTTTTGTCTATATTTAAGCCTAGATGCTGACATTTTATTGGCCTTGTCCACTTTCTCATGGGTTTGCTTAAACTGTTTCAGTGTATGGGCTGTCTGTTCTGAGTCTATTAGAGTCAATTCCCCTTTTATCATCCCAATACAGTACAGGAGTCCCGGGTCCAAGGTTTGTTGTTGCAGGTGTTCAAGATCTGAAAGCTGTTTAGTCAGCTCAATCGTCCTGCTTAGCCTCTCTTTCTTAAGCTGGGTACACACTACAGAATTTTCCACCAACTTTTTATGCCGATCAATTTTTCATGCGATCGCTCAGTCCATGGACTGCATACACCCTATCCTTGTTTAGGATGATAAAGGGAAGAGCGGACGTCCCCTTAGCGACTTTTTACAGCCATGTTGTCGTAAGCAATGCCTGTAATTTCGTACTCACTGTTGTGGACCGGTCAGAAGTTTATACACACTACACAACGGAAACGAGATTGGAACAAAAATATTAAACGGTACGACCAACCAAATGAGGCGACAATCGTCCATTTGGGCAGACTTTCAACCATCGTGTCACTACACACACTGACCCGACTTTTGAACGAGCGGTCGTATGTCGGCTGATTGAGCCGATTATTGGACGAAAATCGTGTAGTGTGTACCTAGCTTAAGCCATCATGCTGCCCAGATAATAAGACTCCTAATCCCAGTTGTTGAAAAACAACTCCTCCATTTAACCTATGACCAGATGGACGTACTTGCCACGCAGTCTATGGGAGAAGAGGAGAATGGATGTTACACAGTTTATCTGGATAACTGTTACTGATCACTCCTACTAGTGTCACCTTACCACCAGACACTCACCAACTTGCGAATGCTAGCTGCACAATAGTTGGAGGAGGATTCGGCTGCCACCACCAGGCTCCTTCACCGGCATCTTGAACCGATCACTTCTGGGTAGCTGATATAGCTTCTGCAGTGCCTCTTTGTTGTGGGCTGGCTGGTACCTCCTGACCACTTACTAAGGATCACGGCTGCTGAGTAGTGGGCAGAGCACTGACAGAGAGACGCTGGGTTCAACTCAGGACAGCCGCAGAATGGATTAGAGTGTAAGCTCTTATCTGTTGGTTATATGATACAGCAGACAATAGGTGTCAGGCAGAATCTTCAAGCAGTAATATTTTTTTGCGCAAGGGTCCTCGCAAGGACCTTTACACACTAGTTGGAGGTACTAGTGAGCATACAGAAGTACAGATTGTATACAACAGTTAAAATACAAAATACAGCTCTTTATATACTGTTTCTGAGACACATGTTGGCAGGGTGTAGCCCAGCCCCCTGATTCTATCTGGCACCACAAATTCTGAGAAGTCAGAAGTTTAGCATCAGGATATAATATATTCTCTAAACTTGAATTGAGCACAATTTAAAGTTAACAAAATTTACATCAATCTGTGATTTCCCAAATTACTTGCTGTTACATTATTCAAATAGATCCCTATCTATTTAAGAGGACAGAATACACAGGATAGAAAAGTATAACGACCCCCTGCTATATTGGTCACTAAGAAGATATATTGGTCACTCACAGATGAAAGACCTAATTAGCATGAGATTTCCTTTTCTCAGAAGTTGCAAAAACAAAATTTCCACTAACATGGCGTACAGTCTTAAAAATCAATACATTTCCAATACAAAAATCAGTACATTTGCAATGATATACATTGGCGCACTGCACCACTAATTAAAATAAATTTATACCACACACACACACACACACACACACACCGCAACCACACACACACACCGCAACCACACACACACACACTACATTCACATGCTGACCACAACCACACACACACACCACAACCACACACACACACCGCAACCACACACACACACCGCAACCACACACACACACCGCAACCACACACACACACCGCAACCACACACACACACACACACACTACATTCACATGCTGACCACAACCACACACCACAACCACACACACACACCGCAACCACACACACACACCGCAACCACACACACACACACACACACTACATTCACATGCTGACCACAACCACACACACTACATTCACATGCTGACCGCAACTACACACTACATTCACATGCTGACCGCAAACACACACTACATTCATATGCTGCCCCACACACACACACACACACACACTACATTCACATGCTGACCACAACCACACACACACACACACACACACACACACTACATTCACATGCTGACCACACACACACTACATTCACATGCTGACCACAACCACACACACACTACATTCACATGCTGACCACAACCACACACACACACACACACTACATTCACATGCTGACCGCAACCACACACACACACACACACATACTGACCACACACACACTACATTCACATGCTGACCACAACCACACACACACTACATTCACATGCTGACCACAACCACACACACACTACATTCACATGCTGACCACAACCACACACACACTACATTCACATGCTGACCGCAACCACACACACACACACTACATTCACATGCTGACCGCAACCACACACACACACACTACATTCACATGCTGACCGCAACCACACACACACACACACTACATTCACATGCTGACCGCAACCACACACACACACTACATTCACATGCTGACCGCAACCACACACACTACATTCACATGCTGACCACAACCACACACACACACCACAACCACACACACACACACCGCAACCACACACACACACACCGCAACCACACACACACACACCGCAACCACACACACACACACACACCGCAACCACACACACACACACACACACTACATTCACATGCTGACCGCAACCACACACACACACTACATTCACATGCTGACCGCAACCACACACACTACATTCACATGCTGACCACAACCACACACACACACCACAACCACACACACACACCGCAACCACACACACACACCGCAACCACACACACACACCGCAACCACACACACACACACACACACACTACATTCACATGCTGACCACAACCACACACACTACATTCACATGCTGACCGCAACTACACACTACATTCACATGCTGACCGCAAACACACACTACATTCATATGCTGCCCCACACACACACACACACACACACACTACTACCGCACCCACCTTACTTACCTGGTTCCATCCGCGTGCCGGGCAGTTTCCTCCTCTCTTCTTCACAACTACAATAGGACGGCAAACAGAGCGAGAGGGAGGAGGGACCGATCTAAGGATCCACGGCCAACGGGAAAAGGTGGCTGGTCCCGGGGGAGGGGCCAGCCACCTAGTCTGACTGTAGGGACCGGAGCAATACAATCTTTTTTTGTCCGGTCCAGCCCACCCCTGTCCAGGGCACAAAAAAGATTAAGAACCCCTACCCCTGACCATCATTACAACGAATTAAAATATAAAATGGGGAAAAAAAATTATGTTAATTAAACATTTGTTTGGTGGGTGTCTGCATTTCCCAATGTAAGTTATTGTGGTAGCTGCTGCTAGGGAATGAGTAGAGCAGGAAGGGGATATAATGCTAAATGTACCCAGATCAAATAAGTTGTATTAATGACGAAAGGATGTAATTCACAAAAATAAAATCGGAAAATAAACAGACATAGAAACAATTCAATGGAGCAATGCTCATGAAATTATGCTGATCAAACAATGATAATCAAGATAATGCCCAACTCTTAATCTGAATTGACAAGGATTAATCAATTCTAAGATTGTCCAATATAGAGGATAGTTAAAAAAGTTGACAATAACAGCATGTAATATTCTAACAATCTCTCCACAGTAGTGGATCTGTGCTTCACATAAATTCTCCTATTAAAATCAGTTAGGTATAAACAGTCTTGATGCTAGTGTACTAGGTGCCATGGTGAAAAAAATCACAATAAAAGAAACTAGTGGTTGATGGTCCTGGCAGAGAGCTTTGCTCTCACCTTTTCATTGGTGGAAGTGGAATAAGGTTTACAGCATTTACCCCTCTAAAGGTATCATCTCTGGGGATCCCAGTCCTTCTCTGTCGCTCAGTCTTTGCTCGCACGTGTGGCACGTTGCCGGAAGTGGTGGTCCTAATCGTGGTCGTAGCTAGGTGCTTTCTGCGCTAGCAGCAAGTTACAGTCATGGCCAAAAGTTTGGAGAATGACACAAATATTATTTTTCACAAAGTCTGCTGCCTTTTTTATGATGGCAATTTGCATATACTCCAGAATGTCATGAAGAGTGATCAGATGATTTGCAATTAATTTCAAAGTCCCTCTTTGCCATGACAATGAACTTTTTCCCAAAAACAACATTTCCAGTGCATTTCAGCCTTGCCACAAAAGAACCAGCTGACATCGGGTCAGTGATTCACAGGTGAGAATGTTGACGAGGACAAGGCTGGAGATCACTCTGTCATGCTGACTGAGTTAGAATAACAGATTGGAAGCTTTAAAAGGAGGGTGGTGCTTGAAATCATTGTTCTTCCTCTGTTAACTATGGTTACTTGCAAGGAAACATGTGTAGTCATCATTGCTTTGCACAACAATGGTCTCACAGGCAATGATATTGCTGCTAGTAAGATTGCACCTAAATCAACCATTTATCGAATCATCAAGACTTTCAAGGAGAGAGGTTCAATAGTTGTGAATAAGGCTTCAGGGCGCCCAAGAACATCCAGCAAGCGCTAGGGCCGTCACCTAAGGTTGATTCAGCTGCGGGATCGGAGTACCACCAGTGCAGAGTTTGCTCAGGAATGGCAGCAGCAGGTGTAAGTGCATCTGCACGCATAGTGAGGCGAAGACTTTTGGAGGCTGGCCTGGTGTCAAGAAGGCCAGCAAGGAAGCCACTTCCCTCCAGATAAAACATCAGGGACAGACTGATATTCTGCAAAAGGTACATGGATTGGACTGCTGAGGACTGGGGTAAAGTCATTTTCTCTGATGAATCCCCTTTCAGATTGTTTGGCGCATCTGGAAAAACACTAGAGAAGGAAAGGTGAGCACTACCATCAGTCCTGTGTCATGCCAACAGTAAAGCATCCTGAGACCATTCATGTGTGGGGTTGCTTCTCAGCCAAGGGAGTGGGCTCACTTACAATTTTGCCTAAGAACACAGTCATGAATAAAGAATGATACCAAAACATCCTCCAAGAGCAACTTCTCCCAACCATCCAAAAACAGTTTGGTGATGAACAATGCCTTTTCCAGCATGATAGAGCACCTTGCCATAAGGCGAAAGTGATAACTAAGTGGCTTGGGGATCAAAATATCAAAATTTTGATTCCATGGCCAGGAAACTCCCCAGACCTTAACCCCATTTAGAACTTGTGGTCAATCCTCAAGAGGCGGGAAGACAAAACAAATCCCAAATTCTGACAAACTCCAAGCATTGATTAGGCAAGAATGGGCGGCCATCAGTCAGTATGCGGCCCAGAATTTGATTGACAGCATGCCAGGGCGAATTGCAGAGGTCTTCAAAAAGAAGGGTCAACACTGTAAATATTGACATAAACTTAATGTATTTGTCAATAAAAGCCTTTGACATTTATGAAATTCTTGTAATTTTACTTCAGTATACTATAGCAACATCTGACAAAAACGTCTAAAAACACTGAAGCAGCAAACTTTGTGAAAACAAATACTTGTGTCATTCTCAAAATTTTTGGCCATGACTGTAGTCTTTTAGATGAAAAATACTCAGTTTAGAGAATGAGTGGATTTCAGAGTTTAAGTGTTTCCACTCACGTATGTTTAAGGGTGACATACCTATGCGTTTCGCCCTCAGATAGGCTTCCTCAGGGATGGTTGAATTTGAGTGGAATGAGGCCAGTTTAAAATAGGCCAGTCTAGATCAATGAAGGCAGTTGATTGGATAGAGTTCAGCTGTGAAAAATGCAAAATTAGGAGGAGGGTGTGAGTGACAGACAGATGTGTTTAAGGTCGTAATAGCTGCAACAGAAGATGAGGCTCACAATGATGAGTCCTTAGAGTGCAGTGGTGCAAAAGTGTTGGGCATAATAATGATATAATTTAACATGTTCGTCCTGAAGGAAAAGGACAAGCATTTAATTCAACAGTCTCTCATGTGTAAATTGTAATATTAAACATCGGAAATTATAAGGTGGGTCCTTTTTATAAGAAGCTGCCCAGCTTGAAATGTATATTAAGGCCTTTTAGATGACAATGATTTTAAATTGTAAATGCAATTAGTCTCTTTATGGGATATAAGGCTGATGTAGTCACCCTCCCTCCAAGGTTTATGGACTTTACAGATTGCAATACAATTCAGCAATAAAGGGTCATGTTTATGGTGTTTTGAGAAGTTTTCAGAGACACTGGGCTAAATTTACTAAGCTGCGGGTTTGAAAAAGTGGGGATGTTGCCTATAGCAACCAATCAGATTCTAGCTTTCATTTATTTAGTACCCTCTACAAAATGACAGCTAGAATCTGATTGGTTGCTATAGGCAACATCCCCACTTTTTCAAAACCCATTTTGTTTTGCATGTTTGGCATCTATTGCAATCATAGAAGTCACTGGTGTTCTCATCCAGCCAAGTGTTTTTGGGTTCTACGACCTTCGGGAGAATCGTGCTTTTCACTAACTGAGTTTTAAAATTATCAGCCCTTTTGGGGCTGCTGGGCAGGATTTCTTTAAGCCTTTCGTCCCCTAATACCCAGTGCTTTTTTAATGATATTTTCGACTTTCTTAGAGTCGTAACTGTATCTGGTAATACAGGGAAGTTTAAATCGGGTCTGATTGGGATTTTTTGTCTGTCTTGGTGAAGAGGCTTTCTCTGTCTACTAGTTTTAATTCTGTGTAAGCCTCTTCTATGGGTGCCTGGTTGTAATTCCATTCAAGAAATCTCTCCTTATGTATGGTAGCTTGCGTCTCATATTGCTTCAAGCTTGAACAATTGCATCACAGTCTTGTTAACTGACCTTTTGGGATGTTCTGTAACCATTTATTATGGTGATTGCTGCATGATAGAATAATAGAGTTACAATCTACTTCCTTGAAGAAGGTTTTTTTTTCAATCTTATTGTTCTCAATGTATATTTTGAGGTCTAAGAATTCAACTCTCTGTGTGCTAATGTTGGCTGTAAATTGGATGATTAAGTCATTGCCGTCTATATATTTTATGACCAGATCAAGCTCTTACTTGGTGCTGGTCCATATGCAGAGCACGTCGTAATAGGAGAATTTCCATTAACCACAGATCTACTACTGTTAGAACATTACAAGCTGTTATTGTGAACTTCATTACCTATCATCTATATTGGACAATCTTACACTTGATTATTCCTTTTCAATTCAGATTACAAGTTGTGAATTATATTAATTAACCATTGTTTGATCAGCCCAATTTCAGGCTTATCAGAGCATTGCTCCATTGAATTGTTTTTTTGTCTGTTTATCACTATTCAGTGCACCGATTGTTGTACTATATTATGTTCTGCTATTTGTGAATTACATATTATCGTCATTAATACGATTTGTTTGATATGTGTACATTTATAGATTAGCACTATAAGTGCCTTGGTAATACCTGTTGAGTACCTACAGCAATCAGGAGCTGTCAGTTGTTGGGGTCACTTCAACGCCCTCAGCATCTGAAATAGGCTGAAACTGAGGCACACCAAATCAGTACACAGATGTTTTTTCCTTTGTTTGCAGGCACTAGTTAGACTTTCTGATATAATACTACAAAAAATGTGATACAAAATTACAGTAAAATTAGCTTTGGATACATTTTATAAACATCACAAGAAACAGACACTGGAACCTGACTGTAAAGTTTAACAATAAAGATCGAGGCTGCAACTGATGATTTACTTAGCAGCTATATATATAAAAAAAATAAAAAAAAGTAATTGCACTTCAGTTAACCATACCTTTAACCATCCGTGGGTGTGAACAGGAAGGCGTTTGAAACTCTTGAATGGAAATTTAATTCAAGTTTATATTCAGAAACAATATTTCCTATTCTTATCCGCCCACCTCTCTGTGAGTCCCCACTTAGTACACTCTGTCTAAAATGAACAAGATGGGTGGGCCAGGGATCCCCCTGATGTACTGGAAAATTAAAATCTTCACTTGGAATCTCCCCTCCTCTATTGTAACATAACCATCTGAACTTAGCAGCACTCCCCTGTAAGCACGAGCTGACTTATGCAGACCCTCTAAATAAAGTCAAGCAGAATGTTTTATCTGATCATTTCAGGCAGATGATGTTATGCAAATATCAGACACATTCATTCATCCATCATTGAGAAGTTATTGGGTATTCTAGATGATTTTCAATATGCCAGTGAAAGAAAGGAAACTGTCTAATTACCAATAAACAATCATTATATTTTAATTATTATTTGTATCTTTTAATAGTCTTAATATTTATTAGCATAATATTTATTATAATTATTAGATAATAAAAGTATAAATAGCTACACACTGCAATATCGTAGGAGATTCCCTGTCTGTTGGTCCGATGTCACAGGTTCAGTGCCCCCAATATAAGTGTGATGCCTAATTATAATCCAATCAAAATTAGCTTAGAAATGGGCATGTTGGAAAATGTGGTTGGATGCATTAACACAGTGTTTCTTAAACCTGGTCTTCAGGACCCCGAACAGTGCATGTTTTCCATATCTCCTTGTTTAGCACAGGTGTACTCATTACTGACTGACATATTGTAACAGATCCACAGGAGATATAATTATTTCCCTTGTCACCTGGAAAACCTGCACTGTTAGGGGTCCTGAGGGGTTTAGAAACACTGCATCAACATGTAGCAGTGTAAGCCGGAGGTGATCAGCCTGCTCAGACTGAATAATCCTGATCAGCTTTTGATGGTGAATAGCAGTTATCTAGGGCCCACGTATGCAGCAATATGTGACCATTTAGGTCTACAATACTTAAATGGTCATCACAATTACACCGTACGTAATAGTTATTGTAGACCAGGAAGAATAAGTATTATTATTCCTTTTCCTCCCTCGAGAACAGAACTGATGCATACCATATTCATGTCTGAGTAAGTCGTTATATTTTAAATCAGGGAAATTACAATGGTTAAAACTTCCTCACATCCTGCAGTCTGTGTACGTAAATTTAGAAGGCGATATTAGCACATCTGCACGTAAACATATGTCATTCAATAGTCCAGGATTACATACGCAAGTTCCTGGAATGAAATTTGTTTACATAAGGATTTTAGAAGGAAATTAATTTCACGCCCTTGTCACACAGATTCATGATTTTATCCCTATTCTTAAATACTGTATGTGCTCAATCTATCGTTACACTGTTAATAAATCATTAAGCATTGAATGTATCTAATGAATTTTTTTTTATTATTTCTGTACTCCCAATGATTGATAAAAATGCAATAAAAAAATTTGATGTTAATGTTTTGATTATCTTAAAAACATTCACACTCCACCATCATTTTGGTAGTGGCATCACATTTTATTCTTGAGTAAAGACTTTATTTTTATGGGGGGCGATTTAGCACAATCATGCCCCTCCTTTATTCTGATTGTCTGGCCCCGATTGGCCCTACCCCCTCTCCTGTTTTGATTGCCATCTAGGATGCATTTTAAAGGTAAACTTGTGCTGCTGGGATTGGGGGGGGGGGGGATTGCCCTGTACGCCCCCCCCCTACCTTTGATCCACCACTGATGGGTGGAGATATTAGGCAGATCATAAAACATTAAAAGGGACGTTCATAGTAACTAGTGCAAAAGGAAAACTTGTTGTTGTCCTTAGTAACTGATCAGATGTTTGCTATAGTTTTTTAAACTGCACTATAAGATACAATCTGGTTGTTTACACAATACATCCCATTATAAGTATAGGATGAGACCCGATGTCTATCAGCTCAGCGCTAGTGCAAAAATCTTTTTGCGTAGTGGAAACTGCTGAATGCTCTTCCGCACAGCAAAACAACCCTAAAAGTCTGTCTTCTCTACACCTTTATTTCATTTCAATATTCTCCTTCTGCAAAAGTAAATCTAATTTTTGCAGTGTTCAGCTATACTGGATGCCCTGATGTGCCTACTCCTTTCTTAGGAATGCCCACAATTCTGCCCACCTTATGTAGGTTGTCAAATCAAGGCGCATTACACCACCAAAAATGATTTTGTGCTGGGCTGTGGCCTTTTTGCACTTTGTAAATGACCTCATCTGAGTGTACTGGTTAAAAGGCATCATTAGCGTGTTCTGAGTACACTGTACATTCACAACACTGCTTTATGCAGTTAGTTTCCAAAGAAGGAGCATAGGGCAGATATTAAAAAGGAATATTTGCTGATGTGATGATAATCAATTATACATTTGTATCCATATATGGTATTTATACTGCCATGCAGCTGGTACCCAGGACAGTATGTAGGATTTGAGGACTCTTGACGTGGGCTGCAGGCTTAAATGTTTTGATCAAAATATGAACTAATATCTCACACTTTCATATGATAGATAGGTACAGATTTGCAATAGTAAGGATAAGCGCTGACAACAACTGTGTTTCTGATTGTATCCATAGAGGGCATTTATATTGCCACACAGCTAGTACCCTGGACAGTATGGGATTAACCAAGCACAGACTTATTTGTTTTCCAAATACTGCCAAATGTTGTCTTAGCGTCTGGGTGTGGTTTATAAACCTGTCCTTTGTTGCATGTCAGCCTCCATAACTGAGAAGTGAAAGCCTTTGATTTTAACTCTATGTCAGTTGTTTTAAACATAGATGTTAGTGTAGGACTTTAGCACCCTTAATGTTGAGTTGCGAGCATAAATGTTTTGATCAAAATATCATGCCATACATATGCCAGATTTTAAACGATAACTTGCAATAATAAGTGAAAGTACAAAATGATATATCATCAATATGTTTGGGGTTTAGTGTCTTACAACCTATCCAGATGGTAAACATGTTTATTATGTTTGGTATCATATAAACTGTTTGATTCTACTATCTATGGGGTCATTTTTAAATGAGATTAAAGCCCAAGTGCTGTTGAGACGTCGTAAATTTGCAGTTTTACTTTGTACGTTATACTTTAACAAAACTAGAAGCGTATTGTCAAAGCCTCCCTGCAGCACAGTGTACTATGTACTTAATGAGCGCTCCCACAGAACTACACTATATTGAACCCATCTTTAACGCTTTGTGAAAGCTAGTTTTGACTATCAGCATTAGAGCATGGTTAATAGGCTTTAGAACATTAGTTGCCCATGTAAAACTGACGCTTGTGTGTACAAGGTCTTCAATTAATTTAATAATAATTTCCTTTAAAGCCTGCTGGAAAAAAATCACTGGCTAAATAATTATCTGGAGTACTTGCAAACCAGTTAAAATAGGAACATTTGCACAGGCACAACTAGAATTCTAGGGAAATCCCATATATTAGCACTGTGTGCTGGACTATAATTACATCCCTAACCCCGCTAGCTGATGCATCATTGGGATTTTCCCCAACTAAGTTATCATGAGAGCACATCTACAAGCAACAATTTCCGAGTCCATATAAATGGCATTATTTTTACTATTCTGTGTATTCTGTAGTATCCAGCCACTGTGGGCTAAAAATAAACATAACATGCAATGCTAGCTTGATCGCCTATAACCAGCTAGTTTATTTATCTGATTTTGGTTGCAGAACTATCACAGCCTGCTCGGAGTCAGTAAGCCAGTGAGCATGAAGAGATTGGGTTGTAGATGTATTTAGCTCTACAGTGGTTAGGGCTGCCAAACCCCAAACCAGACAGCTTGAATTGCTCATGTGTGACACAGAAACAATTACTCTAAGGTATGGAGTCTATCTATGGCAGCAATTCAGATCGTATGAATATTGCCCTTTATTCCAAGAAAACTGAAGGGTCAGATGTTTCCATATGAGACTGACCTTTGGGTGGTGTCACACTACAACAACTCAATGCTGCCTTTTCTACCTTCTGAAAATGCTGCATGCATACAAACAATACTTCTCACCCCAAAGCATTTATTTGATTAATCTCTGACGTATTCTCTCCCAGACGTCATATAACTCACATTTATCTTCTCTATCAGCTATAACACAATTCTTTCAAGCTAAATAATTTACTACATCCCCATAAAAAGGGCTATAGATGGTTCATCCACATATTTCCCTTACTCACATCCCAAAGTTCACAACACATTATAGATACATACTATAATAGGATAGTTTAGGACTTATTTTATATAGAGGAATAATAGCATACATTATATACATATGTGTAAAGTGCCCAAAAATCATTATATCCTTTTCAAAAGCTCTTTTGTTGGCAAAAAATGGTGCTCTCAGCATGTTATATGATGGCACAGGGGGGAGGGAAGAAGGATATCATAGTGCAAAGAGAGGTCAGACGGTGTTTCAAAGTTTCTCTGCTTACTATTTCATGTGCTGTGTGACTGTGGTTGCCATAGTACTCCAGAATCATAAATCATTAATAGAAGCCTGAAGAAATTATCCAGGGAAAATGTCCTGTCACCGTGATTTATGTTAAAAAAAACAAAACACAGCTGATATTTTTCATTGGATTGCTGCTTTAATGTGAGTTTTACTATCCTAACTGGATACTGTCCTTGGTTAGCTTCTCCCCTGACTCCTCATGAATCTGGCTGCTTCACATTGAGATCACAGACATTAGTAGCAGAGAGCTGAGCACAATGAACAATAAATAGTTGTATCTGATTTATGGCTCTGCAAGGCTCCTGCATGTGTCCTCATCCAGATTTGGATTAGGAACTAATGGGGTCCTACACAGGATAACAGTTTTGGGGCCCCCACGCATTATACCAAAAGTCCCCTGCCCTTGGCTTTACCAGCAGTGCCAAACCCACTATTTTTCATACAAGTAGTGATCCCATACGTTTCCACTAGAAGTGACTCAGACATGATTATATAACAGGCAGAGTTATACACAGGGTCACCATCAGCAGGTGCCCACAGTGACTGTCTCAGCAATTGGTGGTGTGAGCTGACATCACCCCTATCTTACTACCGCAGCTGAGGAAGCAGCGCTCTTACTGCAGTGCAAGGCCAGGATGCAATCAATTTAATTGTGACGCTTCCTGTCATTCTGCATATTTGCCTCAAATATCATTAACATTTTAAGTGGACATGTGGGGAGGTTTGAGTGGCTAACATGTGGGGAGGTTTAAGGGGCATAGAAAAGGTCTGATGGCATGTGGAGAGGTCTGATGGTCCTTTAAAGGGCATGTGCGGAGGTCTGAGGGGTTGGTAAAGTGTGTGTGTCTGGATATGTCATGGCATATAGGTATGTCTGACAGGCATTTAATGAGCATGTGAGGAGGTATGAAGGGCAAGGTGCATTTTTTGGCAATTGGGGGTCTGAGGACTTGTGGTGTTAGTTTGGAGAATGTGGTGGTATTTTGGACCAAATGAGGGTCATGTGGGGACTTTGTGGGACAAGTGATGTGGGCTTGCCGAGGTAGTTTCCATTCTCAAAATTATATAATAATTAATAATGGGTGACCCTTTTCAAGGCTGGTTGTATGTATTATATACAGCATGATCTGTGTTATGTACTGTGTTCATTCATTGCTTGCTTTCCACGTGTATGTAGGTATACATGTTCCAAATAGGTTCCAACATTCCAGGATCCAGACAAGAAACCAGCAGCAGGTTGTGAAAGCTGCAATAACAGCCAGGGGAGAACAAGACAGTACACCAACAGCCTCATCCTTTAGCCCTCCTAGTTTTGTTTCCTAACCTCTCTTACTCTCTTTCGCTCTTTTTCTCCCTCTCCCTTGTTGTCCACTATCTCAACCCTTCATCAATGTCCTGTCCATCCACCTGCTGTGTATCTACCTGGCATCTTACTCACTTTCTCCCTCCTCTCTGCCACTTTCACTCCTCCTCATCCTCTCCAATCTTACCCTCTCTCCACAGACTTACAGGAAAGTGAGAACACGCTTGAGGCCCAACGAGCAGAGACCAAACTTTAATCTTCACGCAAGTTAAAACTTTTTTATTTTATTGATATTTGTCAAAGAGCAACTATAATTTTTTTTCCACTTCAACTTGTTCCCACATTTGTACTGGGCCCCACAATTTCTAATGACAGCGCTGGTTTTACACATCACTATACATCATCCAATGTAATTATATACCAGCTAAAAGGGGCCACATGATTACAAACCGGGCATAGGATAATGGGAGCAAAGGTGTCTAAGGTGATGTGCCATGAGATTTAGGGAGCCCGGGCACTGTGACCCATTTTATTCATATTTTTTAAATCCCCTGTCCAGGTTCAACAGGCCAAATACATAGACAGGGCAGATAAGGCACCAGCTTTATTCATATTTTTAACCACCCCACCAGCTCACAGCACAAGCTAACCAGAGTCTTAACTGTGCCTCTCCTAACAAGCCTCTGGTTGGCTTTACTTTAATCCGGCCCTGTCCATATATACAGACTGCTGAAACACAAGCACCCAGAAATACAGACTGCTACAAAACGGACAGGTGGCAACCACAATGATGACTGGCAATGAGTAAAATACACGTCAAGCAGTGCTCAAGCAGGTTTACAATTTTGAATAGCATGATAAATATATGTAACTGACAAGTTCAGTGGCATAAAGTATAGTTATCATTTAAGTTCATTGTCTTTTGAATAAATTTGTGTATGTGGCAGGATATTTGATTGCAAGTTCAATTGGGTCAGGGATGTGCCTGAATAAAGTTCTCTATTTAGTACTGCAGAATATGTACATAATAAACAATAACTATATAATAAAGTATTATTGGAACAATCTATAAATCATATTGTCCTGCAAAGAGGAACCTGTCCACCTGTTCAAGCAGTCTAATTTGGGGATTTCAAGCACTTGCAAATCTCTCTTGTACTTTCCTATGAAAGTGATTAAGGGGTTGTGGAAGTAATTAGAGAGAAGCTCTTATCCCAGTTAATTATACATTTAACTCTGATAATAAAATTCCAAAGGGATTGCGACTACTGTTTATGCTTTGCAAGTGCATTAGAGGTGCAACTGATATCCATGCTACATCCATGGTTATGATTGCAATGGTATGTTTTCTATTCCGTATTACTGGTTTATTGCTCATCAATAGCTCTAAAAAGAGCTGCTGCACACATACACCCACTAAAGGGAGTGGATGTACACAGGGGCATAGGAACAAACATTTTCAAAAGGCCAAGGACTGCTATAGGGCTTGGAGCCCCCTTTTCTCTTTGTATCTCGTTTTACGACATTTGTAACAGTGACTGTAGATATACAAAGACTCCCAATCCTATGTTAATTTGTGTCTGTGTTTCAGGGGTTGGTCAACCCCAGTTTCATTGTTTATTTTACTATAAAACAATTATTTATACATTATTAAATAAATATTATTAACTTCCAATTAGTACAATAGATGTTAGAAAGATAGAAAAATTCAATTGTTTATCTTAAAAATTTTCATAGTCCTTAACCTAGTTTTTATTCATATTTCATTGACCACATAATCTCATTTCATTGGGAGCATTTTTAAATCTATATTCACTACCTCACTGGTTATGGTATGAGCTATAAATTCAAATTGCTATATCTGATGTTTGTTACTGGACGCACCCACATAAAATTCAGGGTAAACGTAAAGTGAATAATTGTTCATCATCAATACAGGTTATTTATTAAATGTTTATGAATGGAACAGTTAGAGTTTTTTTAAATAAACAAATAAATCTTTATTAAATCTATACTAAGACAATCTATATTAAACAACATTTGTTATACTATTACTTAGACAATCTGTAATTTTAAAAAGTTTCACAAGTTTAGAACAGATACCATGACGTCAGAAAGTAGCATGAAGGCTTCTGTTCCTTATACAGAGCCAAAAGCAGTTCCATCCCTGCTATAAATTCAGCACTACTAGACCAATCCTAGGGGATCGTGGGATCTTAGTGGCCAATTTGGAAAAGGGGGTTAGTATGCACCGCCTATGAGGATAGATATAGATTATATATATATATATATATTATATATAAATGCTTAGTGGCGTCTGTCTGTGTGTGTGTGTGGAAAAAAAAAACAAGTTGCAGCGCTACCTGCTGGGCAGAGTTATACACTGACCTACTAAATTCTTAGTGTGTGTGGGAAAAAAAATTCAAAAAGGGCTGAAATTTGGTAGGGCTCAAACTCATTTTCGTGAGGTAATTTTACCTCATGAACACACATGTGTAGAGGCGTGCGTTAGTGTGTGTGTGTGTGTGTGTGTGTGTGTGTGTGTGTGTGTGGAAAAAACTATTTTCTCAGAAAGGGCTCATCCAATTGACCTGAAATTTGGTATACTGACATTTAAAAAAAAAAAATTAGAATAGTCAAGTCAGTTAACTTCCATCATCCCCCCTTCCCCCCGTGGGAAGAGTAGTAAAGGCTAAATTTACGAGTTGAGGGGTCAAACTCATTTTCGTGAGGTAATTTTACCTCATGAACACACATTAAAAAGGCCGCTTGCGTCGGGAACTAACGCTCTTCCCCTGAGGAGGCCTGGACTAGGTCCAAATGCATGACAAGAACCTTTTTAAGACCTTAAGTAGCTTGATTTGACTAGAATGCATGAGTATCATGCACGGGTTAACTTGTATAATATAAATGTCTAGTGGCGTGTGTTAGTCTGTCTGTGTGTGTGTGTGTGTGTGTGTGGAAAAAATAAAACCAAGCTGCAGCGCCACCTGCTGTGCGGAGTTATACACTGACCTACTAAATTCTTAGTGTGTGTGGAAAAAAAAATTCAGAAAGGGCTGAAATTTGGTATACTAAGATATTTTTAATTTGTTAATTTAACTTGTTAATTGTTAAAAGTGTTTATAAAGATTTAAAAAATATATATATTTCTTGAAGGAGAAGTGACAGTTGGGAGTGGTTGGTGGTTGCCAGGGGTGACAGTGGGGAGTGGTTGGTGGTTGCCGGGGGTGACAGAGTGAGAGGAGTGTGATACTCAGGACCGCTGAGAGAGATCCCTGTGTCTGGATAGATGTGGCGATGAAAATGAAGGATGAGATGATGGAGAAGAATGATGAGGTGGTGACATGTGGACAAAACCACGTTAAAAAAGGGCGCTTAGGTCGGGAAGTAACGCTCTTCCCCTGAGGAGGCCTGGGCTATGGCCCAAATGCATGACAAGAACCTTTTTAACACCTTAAGTAGCTTGATTTGACTAGAATGCATGAGTATCATGCACGGGTTAACACATATATATATATATATATATATATATATATATATATATATATATATATATAATTATATCCGAAACTGGTGGCACTCAAGGATTTGTTGCCAGGTTGAAGTGTCAAAAGTCCATTTTATTTCAATAATTCCTACCTTTCAGTTAAAGTATAAATTTCATCAGGGATAACTGAACAGTGAGAGTAAAAAGAGGTGTTTATGAATACCTGTTAATCACTCATCCAGGCAACCATATAAGTGAAGAGAAAATCCGCCCCTATGTGAAGGTGTGATTGAAACACATATGAATAAGAAAAGCTTGCTTACCTCAAATTAAGGTGCAGAATACTAACATCTGGTATTATATAAATATAAAAGTGTGTGCATTTAAGACCGAGTAGTTCTGTAATGTACTGCAATGTGTATATACAGTATATATTATATATTCTGTCGCACGATAGGGTTAGGGGTACAGTCTCCTGGGGTTAGATGGCTGCACTTCATATGCATCAGTTAAGTATATCACACCAGTCTAATGATTTGGTCCATGTAGCCTCAGATTGTTTTATTCACAGCAACAAAATAAACAAAACATAAGCAAAAGTTCTAGCCTGTCTGACTTCTAATACAACAAGAAGCACCCTCTCTAAAGTGAAGGACCTAGTGTCCCAAACACACAAAATAACAGCACTTACTTATAACAAACTGCAGTGTTTCTCAGCAGGCATCTGACCTGCTCCCCAAGTAGTGAGAGACTGAAGAAACAGCCTCCCATCTATTTATCAGCACCTTACAGGTGCAACTTCTGATTATTAGCTGAGTGTCTGGTATGTTGGAAGACCAGGAATGGGCTGAATGAATGGAGCTCACCTTTCTCTCTACATTCATAACCCCAGGGACCCTTACACCGGCAAACCCTAATATACTCTTTGGAAAGCTCTTTCTCAAACACAAACAATCTCCCTGGGTCTTTATAGCACATATGACAGAAAATCAGGACATACACTGTATATCTGCCATTTATCACTTTCCCTGTGTTGCTGTCACAATATATATATATATATATATATATATATATATATATATATATACTGTATATACACACACGCACTACTGTATTTAAGAAAGTGAACAAGCCACATTCATGCAAGAGCTGACAAGAGCTGTTGTTATAAAATTATCAAGTGACAGTGAACATCAACACAGGGTTTTTGGGGTTTACAGTGACAACTACACTCTATTGCCTGATGCTGTAACATTATGGAAATATGTCTGAGCTCCATCCCCTTACTATATCATTTACTTGTAAGAAATGTTTGAGGGTGTATATATAATCTCAGAATTGCAATGTCAATATGTCTGAATATATTTGTAATTGTAAATTTTGTATTAAGAACCGGCAGGTACAAGCATAGTATATTTTACCTGGAGACCCATTAGCACCCAAAAAGTAAGTACATTGCTGTTGTTCTTTGATGGTGTCATACACACACAGGGGCATATTTAAGAAAGCACGATAGTGCTCTTACCGGCAAATTAAGCTCCCTGGGTGTCCTCCGCAAATTTATGAAAGGTGCATCGCAGCAGATATCATGGATATCTGCTGCTTTGCACTCCTCTTCGTTTTTGGGAGCAGTCACCATTCAACAGTATGGTGACTGCTCCCAGCTCAAATCTAACAAGTTCCGAAAAAAAATTTTTTTTCGGAAGCGTGTCATGTTGAAGCTGGCGTACATTATCATAATTGAAAAAATCCAATGCTGTCAGCTCTGCTCCGAAGAGCAGAGCTGGAAAGCTATCACTCACAGCTCTCTCTCTGCAACGATCTTTGTTCTTCGAAATGCACATGCGCAATTGAAGGATGAAGAGAACGAGGAGGAGATCCTGGGTTGGTGGTATAATGGTCTGACCTTTCCACCGTTATTGGTTTTGCAAAAGATTTGGCTGACTGCTCTGCTCTCGCCGCCACCACTTTTGACCTTGAATTTATAATTCAATAAACTGTGTGCTTCTTCCAAATCATAAACTGGTGTCCGTGTTTTTATTTGGTAAAGTATAAGCCATGTACATTTTAAGTTAAGAATGAGGTTAGGTGCAGGAAAAGAAGAATCAACTCTATGCATTTTAAAACTTTAAAAGGTGCATGTTTGGCCCTTCAACTTCTCAATGGACCACACAATAGCCTTAATTTCAAGAATGAATAAACAGCCTCAAAACTACATGGGCACCTCCACATCACTCATCCCAAAATGCCCTCACTTGCTCTAAATTTCTACCACATGACACTCAGACATCCCACTTGCTCCATAATAGCCTCCCCATGCTTTCTTTCCACAAAATGCCCCCACAATCATTCAGACCACACTCAGTGTTTCACAAGTCATCAGATCCCACTTATACTCCGAAACTCCCCCACATGTCATTCAAACGTCCTCTCATGAATCCACATGCCACTCAGACATCCCCAGATACCCCTTAGACCTCCCCTCATGCCACTCAGCCCCCCCATGCCCCTCACATTCCACTCCTACCTCCCCACATGCTACTCAGACCTCCCAAAATGGCATTCAGACCTCCCATATGTCCACGCTTCCTCTCAGAGCTTCTCACATGCACTCAGACCTCTCCAAGTGCCACTCAGACGTCCCTACATGCCTGTCACATGCCAAGTGTGGAGGAGTCCTTCCATAGGTACGTCAGAGGAGTCCTTCCATAGGTACAAGGAATGTAATAAAACATGCAAAAAGGAAATTAGATTGGCTAAATTAGAAAATGAAAGGCACGTTGCAAAAGAAAGTAAGACAAACCTCAAAAAGTTTTTTAAGTATATAAATGGCAAAAGGATTAAAAAAGATAATATAGGACCCCTAAGAAGTGAGATGGGTGAATTGATAAATGATACTAAGGAAAAAGCAGAGATATTAAACACGTTCTTTTCTTCAGTATTTACCAGAGAGGAACAAATGGCAGGAGTAATACATAAAAATGGAAATGAAACCATGCCATTAATTAATACTTGGTTGTCAGAGGAAGAAGTCCAAAGGCGACTGAAGAATATTAAGATAAATAAAGCTCCAGGTCCAGATGGCATACACCCAAGGGTCCTTATGGAGTTAAACTCGGAAATAGCTAGACCGCTATTCTTAATTTTCAGAGATTCAATCTCATCAGGCTCAGTACCAAGGGATTGGTGAATAGCAGATGTGGTGCCGTTGTTTAAAAAGGGGACGAGATCACAACCAGAGAATTATAGACCTGTAAGCCTGACATCAATAGTGGGGAAACTACTGGAAGGTATTTTAAGGGACAGTATTCAGGATTACTTGGTACGCAATAAAATTATTAGTGGGAATCAACATGGATTTGTGAGGGATAGGTCATGTCAAACTAATCTAATTAGTTTATACGAGGAAGTTAGTGGGAACTTAGACCAGGGCAGGACAGTAGATGTGGTCTACTTAGATTTTGCAAAGGCCTTTGATACAGTGCCACACAAGAGGTCTAGAAATCAAAATTTGTACTTGGATCGAAAACTGGTTAGAGAATAGGGAACAGAGAGTTGTGAATGGCAGCACAGTGGCCTAGTGGTTAGCACTTCTGCCTCACAGCACTGGGGTCATGAGTTCAATTCCCGACCATGGCCTTATCTGTGTGGAGTTTGTATGTTCTCCCTGTGTTTGCGTGGGTTTCCTCCGGGTGCTCCGGTTTCCTCCCACACTCCAAAAACATACTGGTAGGTTAATTGGCTGCTATCAAAATTGACCCTAGTCTCTGTCTGTCTCCCTGTCTGTGTGTGTCTATAGTAGGGAATTTAGACTGTAAGCTCCAATGGGGCAGGGACTGATGTGAATGAGTTCTCTGTACAGCGCTGCGGAATTAGTGGCGCTATATAAATAAATGATGATGATGATGATAAATGGAACATTTTCTAATTGGTCAAAAGTCTTAAGTGGAGTACCTCAAGGTTCCGTGCTGGGACCACTCCTTTTTAATATATTTATTAATGACCTTGGTGATGGTTTAGAGAGTAAAGTTTCTATTTTTGCAGATGACACTAAACTCTGTAAGGTAATAAAATCAGAGCAAGATGTAGCTTCTCTACAGAGGGACTTAAATAAACTGGAGGATTGGGCGGCTAAATGGAATATGAGGTTTAACACAGATAAATGTAAGGTTATGCATTCAGGGATCAAAAACAAGAACGTAATCTATAAATTAAATGGAATTAATTTGGGAGAATCTATAATGGAAAAGGATTTGGGAGTGCTTGTAGACAGTAGACTTAGCAATAGTGCTCAATGTCAAGCAGCAGCTGCAAGGGCAAACAAAGTATTGGCATGCATAAAAAGGGGCATAGATGCAAGGGAAGACAGTGTAATTTTGCCACTGTATAAATCGTTGGTAAGACCTCATCTTGAATATGCAGTACAGTTCTGGGCACCACTCTATAAAAAAAGATAATTTGGAACTAGAAAGGGTTCAGAGAAGGGCGACAAAATTGATAAAGGGTATGGAGTCATTAAGTTATGAGGAAAGGTTAGCCAGTTTAGGCATGTTTACTTTAGAAAAGAGGCGTCTAAGGGGAGATATGATTACTATGTACAAATACATTAGGGGTCAATACAGAGAGCTTTCATGGAAACTTTTTACCCCAAGGACCATACACAGGACACGTGGTCATCCCCTAAGTTTAGAGGAAAGGAAATTTCACAACCAGCAAAGGAAGGGGTTCTTTACAGTAAGGGCAGTCAAGATATGGAATTCATTGCCAGGGAAGGTTGTGATGGCAGATTCAATAGATATGTTTAAGAAAGGGTTAGACAAATTTTTAGCGGAAAGGTGTATCCAGGGATACGACCGTTAATTTAAAATAAAGGATAGTAGTGGATATAGGGTAAAAATTGGATTGCAATATTGAGTCTGGGGGGATTTTCAAAATTGAAACAGATGGGCGGTTGCCTACTGTGGATTAATTTCAAATATAAGTGCAGGATCGCAGGAGATCCAAAATAGGTTGAACTTGATGGACTGGTGTCTTTTTTCAACCTCATCAACTATGTTACTATGTTACTATGTTACTAAGTGTGGGGTTGAAGCAAAAGTGGTTGAGATGGAGAGAGGAGGATGAAAGAAGGTTAAACAGTGGAATAAACAGGTGTTTGAAGCTTTGCAGGATAGGGGATATTCTGATAGAATGAGGGAGATAGTTCCAGAGATGGGCGACAGCACGGGAAAAATATTGGATGGAGGAGTGAGACGTGGTTACCAGAGAGGCGTTAAGGTGACAGTCATTGGCCAACTGGCGAGGGCAGGAGGGCATATGTAAGAAGATGAGGTTGGTGATGTAGGGAGCAGTGGAGTTGAAAAGGGCTTTGTACGTGAGGGTAAGGAGGTTGAAGAGGATTCTGTAGAGGACAAGGACCAGTGTAAGGCTTGGCAGAGAGTGGAGGCAGAAGTGGAACAGAGAGAGATGAAGACAAGTCTTCCTGCAGTGTTAAGTATAGATTGGGGAGGCCAGTAAGGAGAAGGCTACAGTAGTTGAGGCGAGAAATGATCAGTGAATGTATAAGAGTTTTGTCAGCATCATGGGAGAGGAAGGGTCTTATTCGAGCAATGTTGCAGAGAGTTTAAGCCACAGGATTGAGCAAGAGATTGGATGTGGGGGTTGAAGGAGAGGGAGTAGTCTAGAATGACGCCCAGGCAACGGCTAGAGGAGATAGTGGTGATGTCAGCAGTGCCAGATAGGTGGGGAGGGAAGGAGACTATTAAGAGAAGGAAGTCAAAAAGAGTTCAGTTTTTGCCATTTTAAGTTTAATAAAATGTAGGGACATCCAGGAGGAGGGAAGGAGTGAGGTCCGGAGATGAGAGTTAGAGTTGAGTGTCGTTGTGGTGTAATATGGTGTGGTTTAGGACCCAGGCCACCACACAGTATGCTTCTTGTTGGCTGATCTGTCCCCTGGGATCAGGCACCTTACCTTACCAAGGCATTTGTTTTGCCAAGTCTAGATGCATGATGCTTGTGAATGTTATACTTTATGATAATACCACAAACTTAAAATCTTGCCATCTCAACCAAATAACTTTAACGTGTTTTCTATTCTAAACATCCTTTTTACCCACAGGAAATATACATATATTTTTAGGCCTTCAAGCAAGAAATTTGCATATAGTAGTTAATTGCAACAGAAGGGACATTTTCCAAGACTTTGCATTATGTAGCAAGTTGGATTGTAGGTGAGTCACATTGGCAGACCACAATGCACATAGATCAGCTAGGCTGTCTCGATTTACACTTCACAGCAAATTAAAGTTTCTGTAGTTCTATTAAGTAAAAGTATAAGGCTTGTTAAGTTAGAACCATGTCACTTTGACCAGGCACTAATGTTTTGTCTCCTTGGGTTAAAGTAGTTCCCCTGACCCTTATACCATAGCTCCCAAAATTATTTGAAAGGTAATCAGCACAAATATAGTGGAAATAGGAGGGGACAGCTGTGCTGGGGTGTGCCATGTCCCTCAGAGTCATGCCCAGCACTTACCAAGAACTAGGCTGACACCAACACACCTCCCTTCAAAACACCCCTCAATTGCCACAGACAACTGAGGCACCTGCCTCTGGTGTACACACAGCTTGATGTCCTTCATTCACCATGGTGAGCAGGGGCAAACCTCCAAACTTCCCATTAGCCAGCACGATTATCCTCAAATTGGGACTGTCCAGTACACGTTGGGGTTATGCCTATACTGCTCTGCTACATTCCAAACAAATTTGGTCATTATAACTGTAATTATAATCTGATAACCAACTCTCACTGCTGCCTACAAGACTTCTCCCATACTGAGATACACTTACGGAATTCTCTATCATACCCAATCAGACTCTCCCCCAGTCATTAAACACTCTCTGAAACCCATTTAATTTTGTGGAGTGTAATTATTGAAATAAAGTAAAAGGGTGGAAAGTGCAAATTTTTAGGGTCTGTCCTTATTTTTTGGAGGGACGCCTGGCCAGTTTCATTACATGCATCAGCTCAGGGCTAGCAGCCTTTGAGTTAGTCTTCTACCTTTATTAGGACCCATTTTGCACCTTAAAAATGCAGGTCTGCGGAGAAACGCATCTCTAGGTGCACTGCAAGGAATTTAATGTAAAGCTTCACTCGTACAAAAGTGCCACTTAATAGAAACAGTCCCCTCACCCTTATGATTAATTTAAACCATGAATGAAGCTGAACTGAGCAGTATGACAAACTGAAAAGTTTTAATTAATGAAAGAGGCGGTAAAGTTTACACTTTTCCATATCTATGGTAACATATGGGCACTTCTAATCAGGGCCGTCATCAGGGCGGTACAGGGAGTACAGCATTATGGGGCCCAACAGCAGAAAGGGGCCTCACCAGCCCTGGGCCCAATCACATTTATTAAGGGAGGGACCTCCGCAGTGAATTAAGGGATGTAGCAGCTGCTCCTGAGATGTGAGAGGTGGTGTGGGGAGAGATTTCTGCGCGTAATTAAGGATGCAGCCGTGGGCCCCCTTGTAGGCAGCTCGTCTGCCTCCACTCCCAAGATGTCGGGGCCCCACAGCTGACGCCATTTGCTCCAGTCCCAGCCCCCCAGGTGCCCGATTCCCTAACAGAGAGTCGTGACAAGGCAGAGAGGCTCCCTGCAGCCTCGCTGACGTCATGTAATTAATATTGTCACAGTGCTGTCAATAGAGAGGAGCCGAAAGGAGACAGCAATAAGATGCAGAGAGATAAGGAACGGGGGGAGGGGCACTGTAGAAAATGGGGGAAAGGCAAATGTTGGGTAGAGAATAATTTAAAAATGGGGGTGGGGTGAGAGAAGGAAGGAGGGGAGCCCTGCAGGTTACATTGGTAGAGGGTCCCGCTATTTCTGATGGCAGCCCTGCTTCTAATATGCAGAGGTGTCACCTGAAAGTGGAGAGTAGGCGTGTAACTTGATGTGAGCTGGGCAAACATTCTAAGACGCTGGTGCAAAACCAAAGTGCTCTGCAGTGTGCATTCACAGTATTCTCATGTGTTTGATGTGTATGCTCCGTGAAACACAACTCTTGCGTTATTTCCCCCAATCACCCTCACTGGAATGTCAGGAAAAGAACCAAGCTCACTTTGGACCTGATTCAGAGTGGCATGCAAAAAAACGCAATTGAATATATGTGTGTGGATTTGAATGAAAAGCATAGGCATCCGCAATACTACAGACACACCCCTCAGACATGTCACACTTGCGACTGTAATAAACTTTTTATTTTATGGTACAAACACAAATGCCCTTTGAATAACCTTTCTAATATAGCAGCAAAAACTTCTTGTCAAGTATCCCCAAAAAAATAAAAAAAATTATGCTTTAGCTATATAGTGCACACAAAATACTAATCTATGGGTGAGTGACTACTAAAGTATCAATAATCATTTGCAAACATCTATTTACAAGTGGTTCGCTAATTCAGAATATTGTTGTGGGTAGCATAGTGGCTTAGTGGTTAGCACTTCTGTCTCACAGCATTGGGGTTATGAGTTCGGTTCCCGACCATGGCCTTATCTGTGTGGTGTTTGTATCGCCCCCCCCCCCCCCCCTCATGTTTGTATGGGTTTTCTCTGGGTGCTCCAGTTTACTCCCACACTCCAAAATTATTCTAGTAGGTTAATTGGCTGCTATCAAATTGACCCTAGTCTCTCTTGGTCTGTGTGTGTGTGTGTGTGTGTTAGGGAATTTAGACTGTAAGCTCCAATGTTGCAGGGACTGATGTGAGTTCTCTGTACAGCTCTTTGGAATTAGTGGAGCGATATAAATAGCTGACGATGAGGATCATCTGCTACTTACACTTTCCCCTGACCACCCGCAGATTCAATAACATTTTCTGGCATATCTGTGTGTTTTTCCCCTTTCTGAATTGATACGTAATTTTGAGAGCACGCCCTTACTGTACTCGGCCTGCGTTAAAACATGCCTTCTCTCCCCAGTTACACCTCTTCCAGAAACTAAACTCGTAGGTCTGCATAGCTGCCATGGTGTACGTCTCAATCTGAATCAGGTATTTTGTGTGTGTGCCAGCCATAACAGTCAAACAATCACACTCACACCTTAGCACTCAGTGTAGTGCAATAGGGTGCGGGATACCTGTAGCTAGCACTCAATACAATCACACTGATGGCATGTAGCTAAAATAAGTTATCGGAGTACTATATATACATAGACCCAGGGCAGGCCAAAAGTCTTACACTACAACATTCTCTGCTCAGTCAGACTAGGACTATGGCGTTGGGCTGTGACATCATAGCCCAGCAGAGCCACAATCGCATCGTTTCACTAACAATGAGGAGCAGCAGTCGGCAACTTTACAGGTAAGAAGCTGCCAAAACAATAGATCGGCACTTGTACCAGAATACTTAAATATATAAACTATAAGGTGCTCAGTGGTAATGCACAATTATAACAAACTCACCTGAATATAAAAATTATATTTATTCATATAAATTTATATATATAATAAACTGTCAATAATACATTTTGTTTAGATAATATTCACAAAGTTAAGATACAGCTATACTTATAACTCCATAGTATAGGTTCTCATAAATTAATTATTTTCCATATCCAAATCCCTAAATCATACAGTTGGAGCTTTTAATAATGATTCTAAGATATTCTCTCATTAAAAGTCCAGATAACGGAAAAATAAACCGTATGCAATGCTCTATTTATAACAAGACATTAGTCATTCATAAATAGTCAAGATACAGGCAAAACAGAGCCTGTTAATCATCATAGTGGGTTAACATCAAGTCACCAGCCAAAGTCTTGAGTCTGGGTCAAACAGGAGCTTTATTGTGAGGTTCCACAACACAACACAGCACAACACAACACAACACATATGAATATCAAACAAGAGCTACGCACATAGTTCAGGGTATGTTGGCTCCTTCAGTGAAGCAGTGTGAGCCTTCCACCCTCCCCAGACACCAGCCATTACTATACTGAATTAGTCCTGAGAGTAAACTCTGATTCATATATGCCTTATTTGGAACATATCAGTGTAATAGAATACTAATACAGTTATTTGTATATATTGTCAATAATAGTTTTTCTTTTAGCTTGCGTACAAGAAGAAGATGCCTATCCATGTCAGCAGCCGGCACTAAGACATAACTCTACTGAATTAGTAGAGTTATGTCACTCATGAAAGTTTTTTAGGCTCCCAATAAACCACAGGGCCTTTGGCAACCACCTTTTTATTGCACCGGCCGTTCTTAGGCCACTTTTCTCTGAACAGTTTCAATACTTGTCACTAGAAAACTCACAAGACATATTCTCCTAGAATTATCCAAGAATAAAGACACCTGGTGCAGGTGCGTCAATAACTTTTCACAGCACTTGGCAACTAAAGAAAGTATGATGTGACTTTTATAGAAAGAGAAAGTATATCACATTGTGTGCTCTAAATATAGATCTATCTAACTTTCATAACTGTCACTGGTGTTCTACCCTGCACTGATATCAGGATTGGTGCATTCCATCCTATTCACAGATCCACACCTATCTGCCTATGCGTATGTAAATATGTTTCCTGATGCATACCTTTTTCTTACTAAATAAACACAAGTGAGACGTCATTCAGTTCACTATAGGGGGTTTAATGTGAATTCTAGATACAACAAGGACATTTTCTGTGTGTGGTTTTTTTCAACAAAAGCAAAATAGACTATAGTTGTCTAAAAATAGAGATTGATTTGCAATGGATTCGGTTAGTCTGGTCATAAAACTTGCAATTTCGCAAACTGATTCCCTGGTCAAAACTTTTTGCAGTACCGACAGATCCCTGGTGCGTCCTACTTTCTCAACCTCTCCAGAATGTTGTTGTGCAAAGCCAAAAACTGGTCTTCTACTTACTGGCAGCAGCTACAGGGCTAATCATTAAAAATGGAAGCGATAATATCCTCCTTCCATCTCAGCCTTTAAGGATTGCATCTAGCATATCACGTGCATGGAAAAAGTAACAGAGAAGTTGTTCATTATCATTGTGTCACTTATCAGGGTCAAACACGCTGCTTGGGGTCTGGAGCAGTCTGTGGGCAAGCTGCTTCTGGGCGGCGGCAGCTCCATGTCCTGATGTCAGCTGCCATATTGGTTCAAGCATGCACACCTGTGCTTTAAACACCCGCCTCCAAGCCTTTCAGCAGAGTATTTAAAGCCTCAAGACTAGTAAGAGACTCAGGGATTGATTGATGTCCGAACACAACTTGCACTTAAATTGTGTTTTGAAAAGAAGCATGAAACTTGAGCATCGCTCTGGCCGTATTCAAATCCAAGCATATCTCAAGATACGTTTGGCTTTGAATCTGGGTGGAAGTACGATCTTCCTAAACTGTACTCGCCGTATTGAGACACACAGAATAGACTGCAGTATACGCACATGCGTAAGTACAATAAAGGGTCACATCAGAACCCATAAGACTTTTATTTGATCATAAAATAAAATTACAACTCTCTCTGCATAATCATTTATATAAATATTTTATTTTCAATTACATAAATAAAATTGATCTCAATGCGTACTTTTCTATACAATGTGTTATACTAATATATCTTAGCTGCATACAGTTGTTCTGTGATAGCTACTAGCATGCATATATGTACTTTAATTCAGAGACAATGCCGTGTCATTTATCACTATCAGTCGGGGCATGAAGGCCCCATCGGGGGTATGCGATGGTAAGGGCCCATGAAATAGTGTGTGCCGGCACGCCGCTGAAAGGACATTGCCAGGGTGTGGGCAGTGCCTGGAGGACATGGCTATCACCATAGTGTAGTATATAAATAAAAATGATTAAAATCAGCAGATTGTGCTTACCTGCCATCCTCAGGTTCAATTATATGGTATTGGACACGATTGATTGTACCTCCTTTTGTCCATATTGTTTCTGATTAACAGCCAACAGGACCAACGTCAACTTCAGCAGTAGAGAAGGGACAGACAGAAAGGAGGAGGAAGAAATTACATACACCCACAACATGCAGACAGAGACATGCAAACAGAGGGGGAAAGAGAGATAGATTGGGAGACACACATGCACATTAGAGAAAAACACACTGTACCCGAGTCATTTAGGAGAGCAAGGCAGAAAAGGAGTATATTTCATCCTGGACACACCATATTACAATGCAAGGGGTGCAAATTAGTTTATTATTTTGCACGTAAGGAAAATACTGGCTGCTTTTTCATGTAGCACACAAATACTCAATAGCTTTATTTTTACACTAAAATTTAAAGTTGATCTACGACATGCCCTACCCCAACTATAAATCTACCATCACATCTTAAATTTACTGCCCCTTCCAGTGCAATATGATTTTGCCAAGGTGCAAAGTTACTCCTTTTATTTACTTTGTTCTCCTTAATGACTCAGGCCCACTATGAGGAGGGGGGGGGGGGCAGAGGCACAGGTGAGGAGACAGATGGAGAGAGACTGGCACAGAAAGGGGAATGGGAGAAACTGGCAAAGGCAGCAAAAGGGGAGACAGATGGGGCATAGGCAGTAGAAGGAGATAGACTGGCACAGACATTGGAAGGAGAGAGAGGCTATGCAGGCAAGGGAAGGGTAAAGAGGCTGGGGCAGACAGGGGAAGGCACAGCCAGAGGTAAGGCAGGCAGGGGAAGGCTAGAGAGGCTGGTGCAGACAGAAAATGGGTAGAGAGGCTGGCACAGACAGAGGTAGGGCAGAGAAGCTGGCACATATGGGAAGAACAGAAAGACTGCTGTAAATATGGAAAAGGCAAGGAGGCTGGCGGAGACAGGGAAAGGGCAGAAAGAATCGCACAGATAGGAGAGAAGGTAGGAAGGACTGAACATGAGCCTCTGGCATGTTTGATACACGCACATCCTGAAATTTATGGACTCAGGGCTGGAAACGGGGTAGATCATGCTTTATGCTGACAATGTGCTTCTTTTTATGCAAGACCCAAAGGCATCTGTAGCCACACTGCTGCAGCTAGTAGGTGAATCTGGTGGCTTCTCTGGCTTGAAGATAAACTGATCCAAGTCTAGCATTTGTCCCATTGGTGAGGGGGTCTCGAAGAGCACTGCTGGGTCCCTCCCAATACAGTGGGCGAAAAAAATTATGTACCTAGCAATATGGATCACAAATTTGCCCACTGACTATATATCATTAAACATCGATCCAGTCAGGCCCGGCGCTCCCATTAGGCAAGGTTAGGCAATTGCCTAGAGCGCCGGGCTCTGCAGGGCGCCTCAAAATTAAAAAACAATTACTATTGTAGTTGAAAACTGTGCGGCGACCGCTGAGCATACCTTAAACGGCCGCCGCACAGCTTGAGATCGATCCACGGGGAGTCGGAGGGGCTATGGATCACCACCGCCGCCCTCCCCTCCAACAGCTGATGGGGAGCTCTGTCTCCTCCCCTCTACTCACTGACTGTTGGGCGTGACATCATCATCACGGTGTCAGTGAGAGACAGGACCCGCCGGAGAGGACCAGCTTTATGAGCCAAGGTAAGGAAAGACGGGGTGGGGGAGTTTTTTACATTGTGCCGAGGGGAGTTTTTCACATTGTGCCGGGGGGGAGAGGGGGGTGCGGATTTTTACATTGTGCCTAGGGCGCCGAGGACCCTAGAACCGGCCCTGGATCCAGTGATCAGTTATCTTCAGGCCAAGATATCTACCTGTCAGTGTCGGGTAGGATCAAATGAATCAAAATGGTCCTGCAACCGAAATTCTTGTACCCACTGCACCATTCCCCAGTTTATCTCCCTAGGAGGATTTTGTCTCAAATCAACAGGTAAATGTCCTCTTCTCTGGTCTGGGGGGAAAAGCGAGCACGTATTAGGTTGATCTCACTCTGTTGTCCCCGTGCGTCGGGCGGCCTGGCCCTCCCTGACTTCAGGGCCTACTACTTCGCTGCACAACTGACTTATCTCCGGGAATGAATTGGGGTCTCCCCGACAGCTAACCTCACGAGTTTCCTTAGAGGATGCACAGGGTTTGACAGACCTTCCATACAGGCCAGGTTTCTCCAGATGGGTGCCTGATCCGACTCTAACTGTCCAAAATGCGAAGGTACTGCTGCTACTTTCTGGCACCTACTCTGGGGCTTTCTTGTGTTAAGAGACTTTTGGATGCAGGTGGTGGAGTGTATTCAAGACACAGGTATTGATATTCCACTGTTGTACCCCAAGACCTGCGTATTTGGTTCGAGAGTTGATTTGCTGCTGGGGACAGCTGCAACCAGATATGTCCTTAAATTTTTGCACTAGCCAATGTTGCAATTGCTAGAGTGTGGATGGCATGGGACGGTCCTGACTTTGGTGCCTGGGTAGCCCTGGTTAACATAGCTGTGGGTGACGAGCGCTTCACTTATCAGTCCCGAGTCACCATGCCAAAATATTACAAAGTGTGGTCGAGATGGGCGAAGTCTAGGTATGCGGTTCGTTCACTGGCTGCGGATTTTGACCCGATTTGAATATCACTTAATCCTGAGTCGGTTCTGGGGATTGCTCCTTCTAAATCCCTACAAAATATTTAGACATCACTAGCCGACTCCTCACACATATTTATCCCTATGGCTGTAACTAATATTATTGCCTACCCTGTATGGAAGGAGTTTGGAGGCCCGGCCATAACCAAATAACCTGTCACTTTATGCAATCATTCATGTGTCATATTTGGATTTTATTGTTAGTTGTGTAAATTGGAGTTGTGAATATGTTTTCATAATAATGTGGATTGCAACTGTGTCATATATTACTTTTTCTTGCATTGTTATTATTAAAATATAAATAAAATATTTGATTTAAAAAAAAAAAAAAAAAGACTGAACGTACAGAAAAGCATGATACTCCATAGAAAAGTAGAAGATGTGTTTATATAGACAAACAAGCTTACCTTTACTCCCAGGCTGTCGGCTCCATGTGCAGGGGGGAAGGAGGAGAGATGCTCAGCGCCACAACCCAGTAGAGAAGCAGTACAGGCGGAGTTCAGGGCGGAGTGCCAGTACATGATGTGCTGCTGGTTGACCCTTAACCCCCTCAAGAAGTGCGCTGGAAAATGATAGAAAGAGTAGAGTTGGGGGTCAGGGTGGGGCACTTAGCAAATGAGCGATTATGGGGCAGCACGGTGGCTAAGTGGTTAGCATGTTAATGGAAGATAAACCTATAACACACATGTCTGACAATTCAATGTGACTTCTGGAGATGCAAATTTTGCAGCAGCATTCTAAAGTTAGGTGTAGGGCTGAAAGAGGCACAACACAATTTGCTGAGAGGTTTCTTCCTGTCACACTGTTGCACTTGTGGTTTTTATGTGCCTCATGAAGGAAAATGTCTGTCCAAATGTGTAAGTAGAACTAAAAACAAAATAGACAACAAGACCTACTTAAAATGTCCTTATCTTGCTTTAATGAATAAGCAGGAATCTGTTCTTTGCATTGGTGGAAGGAGGGAGACCACTGATCTCAGACATGCTGCTGGCGCTGTGTGACCTCCCTGCGGTTTGTGGAGAAGGTCATGTGATGCAGACGAGGCCACGTGATGTGGAGGAAGTCACATGGTGCAAAAGTCAGCCATTCAGGCAGTCACAGAATAAGATCAAGTTCACTCTTATTCTCTACTTTATGACCTGTTGAGCTTTACCCACAGCTGGCCTGCCAGGGCATAAAGCATAGAAAAGGAGCAGCGTGATATAAAGCCCCTGGGTGAGATCCAGCTGTCACCAATGTGGCCACCTGTTATCCATCACTGCCCTACATGAACCAAGGACTATGAAATAAAGGCTGATAAAAATTGTTGTGCAATACTACCATATGTGCCAACAGGTCAGAGCCTTTAATAAATTATAATCTCGTCCCACAAAAACTAAGCTGAATAATTATTATTATTAATATTTATTTATAAGGCGCTACAAGGCATCCGCAGCGCCGTACAGAGACAAACAAAATCACAATACAATGGGAGACAGCACAGTACAGTAAACACAGCAAATAATTAACTCAAAGCAATGGGGAGATTTTTTGCAATGTTGTTATTACAGTTTAATATATAGGAACAAGCAAAGTTTGGAATAAGACAAGACAGGAACCTGTCAGTCAATCTGTAAAGCACCTAAAAAATTGAGACTAGTTTATGTGTTTAGGCCGTTGGCCAGCTTGATCCAATGTTTGTATTCATCACATTCAATATATATTGCCCATAATTAAATAACTTGTAGACAAAATGACTCACAGACATCCATTACTTCCTCCTTAGTAAGTTGATGTGTCCATTTTACAGCAAAGATATAAAATGACAATTAGAATTACTCCATTCATCAACTTGGTAGTAGCTTAATCTGACTAATGCAGAGACCAAATAATTAAACCCATATTCATATTAAATGCACATAATGCAGCCAATTTGCATGTGAATGTTCACATCTGCTTCTTATTAACTGTAAGGTGAGGAATGAGCAGATGAATCTGTAGCAGCATCAAGATCCAACTTCCCCAGAAAACATGTATATAAGAAGTATAATCTGCCAATAGTCCCAATTGGAAAACACCACACCCTGCAGCGTTCAAACCACAACCAGGGGGTAAATTTACTAAACTGCGGGTTTAAAAAAGTAGAGATGTTGCCTATAGCAACCAATTAGTTTCTAGCATTCATTTATTTAGTGCATCCTACAATATGAGCAGAGTTGGATGCAAAACAGGTAAAACTTACTCTTAAAGAAAAAAAAAAGAGCACGAAAAACGCATAATCATCAGCTATTTATATAGCGCCACCAATTCCGCAGCGCTGTGGAGGTCACTCACATCAGTCCCTGCCCCATGAGTTTATAGTCTAAATTCCCTAACACACACACACAGACCGAGAGAGACTAAGGGCAATTTAATAGCAGCCAATTAACCTACCAGTATGTTTTTGGAGTGTGTAAAAAAACCGGAGCACCTGGAGGAAACCCACGCAAACACAGGGAGAACATAAAAACTCCACACAGATAAGGCCATGGTCCGGAATTGAACTCATGACCTAAGCCACCATGCTGCCCATGCATCTGTCTCTGCATCAGCAGTATATGCGCCTGGTTTGTGATAAGACATCCTCATCAGCGAGTATTTGCACCGATACCTCCTAATAAACGAATATACGTGCAGGTCTTCTTGAGCTGCATTTGAGCATCTTTAGAGTACTTGTCCAGCGTTTGCACACCCGTTTCCTCTCCCGTTCCGCCTCTCAGGACAGTTGAGTATAAGTGCCAGAATGACGCAAGCCTGCAGAGGAGCATATGAGGCCGTCCACTTTTTGGGCATGCGCAGAGCTATTTCATGCAAGATTTGCTACGCAAACTGGAATACATCCTACTGTGCATCAGTCCCTTGGTGATCATCTCTGAGTATTGTTGTTGATAATGATATGACATTATCACCAAAAAGGAACAATTGTTTTTTTTGCTCTCTGGATAACAAATTCATCATCAGAACAGTAAACGGATAAGGGATAATTGAATCTAAACTAGTAGTTAGATTCCCTGACAAAACTATATTGTATTACATGGGAAATGTATAAATTGCTTTGTTTTGTCTGATAAAATGTGTGGTTTTTGACTTCAAAAACTGTACATGTGCCCATGAGGGAGTTTTTGTGGGGGATATTACAGCAGGGGAACTCCAGCTACTACAGATCTGCCAAAAAAACTCTTGGTTATCTCCGGGATTTTTCAGAATGGATCAATTACATTCACATTCCCATGTTTGTTCTATTTTAGATTATTTTTTTCAATTAATAGTCACCCAGTGACTATAGTTATCGTTCAAACCAGATTTCTTCTGTTGCACAGGAAATTCACAGACATTAAAGACAACTGATTCTATACTGTAGTTGGCAATATAGCATGTGGAAGTGAAACTGTAGACCCAATGGTAAACTAACTCCTTTGTGTGTGCAACATATATCTGCCTGCAAAGGCGCTGTAGTAATAGGTCACTAATCCTGGCTGTGTATATATATAAAAAAAAGGAAAATATGTCAAAAGTAGTTTACTTTTATTAGCCATATGTTCTTCGGTATAAGAATACCTACTATTTATCTGCAAATCTATATATGGAGTCCAGTGGAGTTACCAAGCTCTGCATAAGTAACTCTTCATAGAGTCTTACATTTACTGTACATTTGCATTGACTAAAATGAGTTTGAGCTGCCATGAATAGTTGCATAGCTGAGACAAAATAACATACCAGCCATAAGCTGCAATGGAACAGCGCCCCTAGTGGTGAATTTATAATATAAATGGTAGACTGCTTGTCATTAAAGCTCCATTAGCACCTATTGTAAAATTTTACAATGTGCACCTCCCCCTAGCCAGAGACCCGAGGACTGCTCCATGCAGCCCTTTTTCCCTCTAATATAAAACTGGCACATATATTCTGTTTGACACTTTTAAATGGAGACAGAGGGGGAGGGGAGGGAGTTAGAGGACCAACCAGAAGCTGTAATCTCCTTATTGAAGCTTCTGGTTGGTCATCATGCTCACCAAACACACCCCTTGTGTGACACACCCCTGGTAAAAACAGCTGATCATAGCAGGTCCCGGGCTCCTGTTATAGGAGGAGCAGATTAGTAAAATATAGGTGGCAATGCAAGTGAATGGAATTTGATAGTTTTGCAATCAAAGCAGTAGAAGTGGCAGAATGGCATACCACCGTATACCAGCCCACTTTGACCACTGGGTGCATACCCATATTTTATTGGAAATTCATCAATAAAATGGGAATACACCTACTTTTGTGTCAATACGGATACCGAAAATCACTTTAAAGTCCATCCTCTTACCACTTTAGGCGCACCCTTCATTGATAAACATTTTTTAGTTTTTCTCCTATAATACTACTAGATTGACCATTAATTCAATTCAAAATGTTTAATTTAATCATGACAGTGAGTGTACATCGGGACCACGTTTATTACATTTTTCACATTTGGGTTTTTGAATGTTTTTTTATTTGTGTAATTTGTATGAGTATAAAAGTGTCTACCCGCATTGAATATGTCTGGTTGGTACAAAGGCTGAAAGATTGCAAGTATTTTTCTGCCTCCAAAGGACATTTTAGGCATTATCAGAGGTTATTGAAACAAGGCCTCGGCCTGTGTTTTCAATGGCATAGACAAACCGAGGGGGGGGGGGTTCCTAGTGCCTGGAAACCCTGCTTCCAGCCTGGGGTACTGTATGCTTGAGGTGGCTGGACCCTGCCCCGGTACCAGCCACTTTGCAGACTGTCTGCAGATCATTTCTGTCTGCACTGATCACAGCCATCTCTCCCCAAGTATTGAAAGCAGAAAGAACAGGTAGGAGAGAGCAGGACAGTCTGTAAACTGTTCCAAAACACTAAGTCAGGACTTTGTGCTGATTGTAGGGACAGTTGGGAGGTATGTCTCACTTCACACGGCTCTGCTCGTAAAGGGAGAGCTGTGTGCCCCTAACAGTAGTGCACGCAGCATTGCCCGTGTATATGATGGGGATAGGAATTGTTGAAGAGCCGCCAAGCAGTGTCTAAAATTATAGCCACGGCCCGAAGCATGCTGGCCACGCCCACTGGCGGTGTGGCATGGAAACCCCTCTCTACAAATCCTGCGTTTGCCCCTGAATGGGACGTCGTTAGCACCACCTAACACACTACATTGGGGAAAGTGCCTTTGTAGGCACATTTCAATCAATATAATGAAAATCTTTTGAACACATAAAAATGACACATGTAATAAAATCCTATCCCAGTGTCCCTTTCCTCTTGTGAATTATTATATAAAAGAAATGAAAGTGACCTGTATTTAAGAAAAAATTATGTAATAGGATGTTTTTTCTCTTTCCACCATGAGTGTCTACAGCAGGACGTTGTGCGGACTAATTTTACAGGCTCCAAAAACTGAAGTGTGGACATATGATGCCTTATTGCAGTGCACATCCGCATGTATTGTGGCCTAGAACTCACGTTTTTCTGTGTTTTTGCAACAAATAATATAAATAGACACAATAAATTAAGAAATCAACCTGCAACAATATTGTAAAAATAAATAAATAAACCAATATTTTTATAATACAACTGCAGGCAATGTTATATCAAAATTGCAGTAATCAAAAATGAACTCATGCCCCCTACTGGAAGGTGTTATAGCGTTGCATATTGTATTACAGCATATGCAGTAGTCAAGGTAGCTGTATTATTTGTGAATCCAATAAGCATGAATATATATATATATATATATATATATATATATATATATATATATATATATATATATATAGTCTACCGTGTGCATTTATACAATGCACTTAGAACTATGTAACTTTAATATTAAAATCTATAAAATCCTTGTGCAAGCCAGTATACAGTATGTATGCAATGCTGCAAATTTACTATGTGCACAGGTCAATAGCTGCAAATCTGATTTGGATTAAAACATATAAATAGCCCTTAGGTCTAACAGATGCTGCAGTACAGTACTGGGTGAAGAAAACACCTTCAAAAGAATGCACTTGTATGTGTTTGAGAAATAAAGAACATTCCGCACAAAAGGGAATTTTTAACTCTGTGAAACAGGTTTGGAAGTTTTCTGGTTTATATGTGTCTCTTCCTTCTCGTGGACTGGAACAGGATAAGTCTAGTTTAGTGCGTGCTTTACTTGCAGTGTGTGACTACTTGGAATTTCCCAGTACAAGAGCATTCAGTACATAGATTAGAAAGCAGGAAAGCAAACAGGCCACACCTACCAAAAATCCCCATCTGTGCAATCACTATATTGTAAAAGGCGACTGCAAAGCGATTCAGCTCTCAGACCTCTCACACTCTAGAGACGGTAACAAGTGGATTTTGGCTGAAGACCACATTCTGTTCTACTAAGGGACACATTTAACTTTGCATTTTTCAGGCTTCCTATTGTATTTTATCCTTTTGGAAACCTTATTTTTAGGCTTTTCTGCAAATACCGAGAAGAGAACAGTTTTGCATTTTGTTGCAGTCTCGGGGTTACCTTCGATTATTATTTTTTTGCAAGCAAAATCCTGCAAAGGAGACTTGGTGAACATATGGATTACTCTAGGAATATAATGGTGGATGGAGATGTCAGGATGCCCGGGAAGGATAAGCTGTTGCAGGGCAATGAGGACAGAACGGACAGTGGACTGGACTCTCTGAAAGACGAGGAATATAATAACATAGTAAAGGACATCCAGAACCTCCGCATCCCATCTGACCCCAACCCGATCTATGAACCAGAGGGTTGGAAACTGCAGACTAACGAGGATGGCGATACGTAAGTGATCATAAATTGGTCTTTATGCTGATTACTATGGATTTTTGTTGTGTCTTTACAAAGCATTGTGTGTGTGTGTGTGTGTGTGTATGTATATGTGTATATATATATATATATATATATATATATATATATATATATATGTCCCTACATTTATAAACTAGTAACACGATGGCCGCACTAATCCTTGGTTCTTAGAAAAGTAATGTGGATTTCATACGCCACTAGAAATATATACACATAAAATAAAAATGGAGGTGCGTACTACACACCGACCACAGACATATATGGTAAATGTCACTTACACAATTTGTTTGGCCCGTTGAACAAGACCGAAAACAAAACGCGCATAAAAACTCGCACACTGTAGGGAGGGAACATCGCGGAAACCGCAACTTCGCCAGAATTCTAGTAACCTACAATTCTTTTATTTAGGTCTCAAAATTAAGTTTGTGAAAATTAAATGTGTTTTTTAAAAGTGTAGGATTTGTGGTGTCCTGCAGACAGACGTGTTGTGTTGCAGTTCTGTATCCCCATACGTATAAGCGGTGTTATTTCTGTGATTACACTGTTTGCACGGTTTAGTCTCTGTTTTTTGTTTTTTTTTTACTTGGCGTTGATACTGAATGTACGCCATTTTTCTCTGGGTTTTCCCTTCCTCTCAGTCTTTGGGGAGGAGATGGGTGGGGGAGGGCAGCATTATATGCTGTGATGTGACTTGCTGGGCTAGAGAGGTGGGGCTGGAAAGCACTGGGGGCCGTACACTGCAATTCGGAAAGTCCCTGGCTGGGGGCCAGTTACACAACTGCATACATGAGAAAGCGGAAAACAACAGACATATCTAGAGAGCCACACACAGAAAAAAAAAATCCCAATTTACACAATCCTGTAGTGTGCGGGGGAGGGAGAAAAATTCACAACTGACATAGTGCAATGACTACATCTATTAGTAACCAGCAAATTAAGGTGATGAAATAAGGTGACTGCATTTCCTCTTCATTTTTTTTTTTTCTACCTAGTTCTAGGTTACAATGCAAACTTTTTGGGCACTAATGCAGTGATTTTGTGTAAATATTAACAATATCTGATATATTTTATTTGTTGTTTATTGTACTTAACCTCTATTTATTTATTTTTACAGACTTCTTCATTTGGCAATTATCCACGAGGCAAAAGATCTGGCATTTGAAGCAATCAGAAGATCGTATCGAGACACTTTTTACCTGAACCGGCAAAACCACCTTCATCAGGTAAATGAGTTATATTTCAGAGTGCCCTAGCTTTTAAATGGCCGATTTGGCAACTTCATTCAGAAGCCACATAGAACATGTGATCCTTTTTAGGCTTTTGAATACAAATACTGCAAGTCACCCTTAGTATTAAAGTAAATCCAATGCTAGATCATATACTTCTGACCATATAACGACTGGTGGACATCTGCTAAATCTTATTACTAATTATCATCCTTTTGTTTACAGACACCACTGCATCTGGCCATTATAACCGAACAGTGTGAAATTGCTGAAAAGCTCTTGCAAGCCGGTTGTAACCCAGAAATCCGAGACTATCGTGGAAATACTCCCTTACACATTGCCTCTGAGAAGGGCTCGCTGTGCGGGGTTGGCGTAATAGTCCAGAACTGCAATGATCATCTATCATCACTTCTACAGCATGCAAATTATAACGGTATGTATCCATTAAATATCCTCTATAGTGTTAAAATTTAAGCAACATGTGCAAAAAAGCCCAACCCCACTAAAAATAGCAGAATACTCAGGCTGTTGCTATGGCAACAAAATACTTCAGTTTTTCCATTTCATGCCAACATACATTATTATAGTACTACTTAAATGATAATCATTAATGGATACAGTTACAAAATGTATGCAGATTTAGAATTATAATGTCCTTATATTAATTGCTGCCTTGTTTTCCTCTCCATGCAGGTCATACTTGCCTACACCTGGCATCCAACAACGGTTTTCTTGCCATTGTGGAGAACTTGATCATGTTGGGAGCAGATGTTAATGCACAGGTGAGTTTTCTGAGTGTAGTAAATAACATCCTAAGGAATTCATTATTAAATGGCCTGTGTGTCAGTGTTTTGCTTCATAACTTAACATTCAATATGTTTCTATAATAGGAACCGTGTAATGGCCGCACAGCTCTCCACATTGCTGTGGACAGACAGAACAGTCAACTGATGCATTTGCTGCTTAAATATGGAGCTGATGTGAATAGGATCACATATCAGGGCTATTCACCATGCCAACTTACATGGGGAAGGAGTAACCTAGAGATTCAGCAGTACCTGCTTGATGTGACAGAGGAGCGTTTGCAGTATCTGCCAGAAAGTGAGGATGAAGACAGTTCAGAATCTGAATCGGAACATTCAGATGATGAGGTAATTATTTCAATGCACTTCCTGCACCTTTATCATATGAATGTTCTATTGTCCTTGGCAATAAAAAGGGGGTTACTTTTTTTTACGGAAGAGATAATTGCATTTTATTTTCATCATATTAATAAATTTGTTTTTTCCTTTTCACAGTACTCGTATGACGACTGCAAATTTACATGCCAAGGGCTGCATTAGACCGGTGTACCAACGGAGGACAAGAGAGTTGTATTAGGACAAAATCATGTCGAGTACAAGAGGACAGCACTAGGACTGGTGACTGCTCTTTCCAGATCTCGAAGAGCGTGAGGTGCTTGTGCTGTTCTGGAGCATCAGCTGTTCTACATGAGTCAAGAAGTGGCTGTGTCTAGAAAAGGCCAGAAGCTATAGTATATTCTCAAAATAGAACATCAAGAATAGTCATCTACAAAGAAGATGGGATACAAGAACTCTTGAGAAATGCAATGAGGGGCATGTTCAGAACTGTTAACCTCCCTGAGATGTCAATGAGCATTAGAGCTGATATAATTGAGAGACAGTGTATTGTTATAATTTTTTTAAAAAAATGTATGTGTTTAGCCGACGGATAACAAGGCTACCTGAAAAGTCTCAAAGGACGATTCCAGCTTTAGTGGACTTTTTCATTAGTTAAATATGCCACCAACCTAAAGGAAATGGGAAAAGTCTGCTCTACTCTACTTTAAAGCGGAGACCCAGATTACATGACATCATGCTTGTTGCTACAAGTAGCTAGCACTCTGCAGATCAGTCAGTAGCTTTCAGTAGAGCTACATTATAATGCTATGGATGGACTTGGTGCTCTAGTGCTTAGAGCTGTAGACACACGTGGGGGTGTATATTTAATTAATGACTGCAACACTAAAGGTGGTGGTATCCTTTTTTTTTTTTTTTTTTTTTTTTTTTTTAAGTTTAAATCTTAGTAAAGTGGCAAACTTTTGACTACTTACAATTTCATTGTATATGTAATATTGTCAGGAAAATGGACTACAGAATGTATATATTGTAAATAATGTACTTGATTTTATTTTTATATAAAGTTGTATATTTATTAAAAAAAAAAAAAAGTTAATTGTGTCCTCAATGAAAGCTGTTCACACTCTTCTTACTTGAGAGAGGCCCAGCAGTTTGCTGTAAATAGCAGATCTATTGTGATATCACATAAAAGAGCTTTGGCACAGTCTCTTCCCCCTTCTCCCATCATTACCTAGTAGGAGCTGTCCGACTATTTATAGCATGGGGAGTATATGGCTTTGAGCGTTCTGTAAATTACTGGGGACTTGAGTGAGGGGATGTTAGTGCCATCAATATGGGCGTGATTGGTGGCCAGCCATGGAGTTGAATGCTGCATTCACTTCTGCTCATCTTAAATTACTGTATTGTTGCCCCAGCTCTCTGCTCTCCCTACTGTCGAACATTGAGGTCCATCCGCATCTATTACATCACAGAAGAACTACATATATGGTTTTTGTGTGTGCCCTTTATTTTCCACTTGGCTATTTTTAGAGCACAATCCTTATTTTCCCATAACCTTGGTCCCTATTACGCTCTTAAATATCTCAGTGTTGATGACTGTTATTGTAGTTGGGAACTAAAAGGAAGTATTAGGTGGATCAACCTTCAAGACATGAAGCCCTAACAGAGTGTGCTGTCAGACAGCCACAGTGTGCCAGACCCATCAGTAACCCTATAATATATAATCATCCAATATCTTGGTAATGTTTCACATGAAACAACAGATGGTTAATCTATTTGGAATTGTATTCGCATTACACAGCCAAGCGTAAGTAAAAACACCTTTTGTACTTAAGTGTTTAATAGCCAAAATACTACATTCTCTCTGGAAAATGAACACATCAGCCAAAAAAGTAAGGATTAAAAAAACCAAGTAAAACCATAACATTCATACGAGAGCAAGCACATTATTACTTAGTTTAAGTAATGTCAAAAGTTTTTCAATCTCAAATGCTTGAGGAAAAATAAAATACTAAGTGTAAGAGGTCCGCCTTGTACATAGAATTCACACGTTTACATGATTTTTGTCTCTTCATAAATTAAGCCCAGGTTGAAAAAAATAAATAAATGATGTGACATATGGTAGAGGTGATATTACGCCTTTCCTAGAATTTGAGACCATGATTCTAAACTTGCATGCTATTATTTTTCTTATTGTTATTTAATCCTACATACCAGGCAATCAGTGTGTTCCCTGTTTGCAGAAAATTATTTGAATTTTTACAGGCACATACAGTATGACAATGAAGATTATACTACTTGTATTCAATGGAAAAATACTCATCCAGTTGTGTTCGGCGCCTGGTGTTTTAAGTACGGGCTTTGAGTACTGGCAGTCTGGCCCTCATATTGACTTGTTGATAACTATTTTGAAGTCTGTTTGCAAGTACACAGGCTGTGCAACACCCAATATAATTCAGATAATCCTGAATATACAGCTCAATATTTTCCACTTTGTGAAGACCTGTTATGTCAGTGTGTGTGTATATATATGTATGTGTGTATATATATATATATATATATATATATATATATATATACACACACACAATATCCATGTGAAGAGTGGATATGTCAGTATATTATTTATTACATAATTTTATATAATTACACTGCTATACTTTCAAAAAGGGCCAATAAAACCACACAGAGCAAAGAAAGCATTCAGAGATACCCATATGGACTGATTGAAGAGGGATAATACAAGCAATACAGTAAGACTACTTATACAGTTACCATAGACATCACAATGATCTGGTGTAATTACTATAAAGACATTTACTCCACATAATGGTGCTGAAGCAGAGTTAGAAGTTGAGGCTTTAGCGGGGCCGGGCTGTGCGTTTACCCAGGGTGCAACGCTGAAGGGGGCGCAGTTTATGAATACTTTAGATCATTTGGTTAAAATTGAGGGCTAGGGGGATGGCACTTATCTATTAGTTATCCCCCCCCACCCAACATTCCCTTGCTGGGCAAACATGTCATCAGGCAGGGAGCTAGACAGAGCCCTAAAATCGGGACAGTTGGGAGATATAGATTAAATAATATATACAAACAATGCTATTTAAACTGCAACTACACTTAGGAAAGGAAGCCATTTAGTGGGGTGAACCAATATGAATTGGCATGATGCAGCCTATCCATTCACTAGGTGTAAATAACATGACTGAGGCACTTTATGACCACTTCTGTAAGTTGACTGACTGTGGCCTGTTACTCTGCACACACTGGGACTGATTCATCTTGGAACACAAAGTGAACACAATTTGCATTTATTTAAAATTGGATGGAAATTGCACAAACGTACGCCCGTATTTAAATACAAGCGGATCTCAAGATACGTTTCCATTTGAATACGGTTATAAGTACGCTCTGGCTATACATTACATGCAGTGTACAGACAGATAGAACATATATGCACATGAATATGTGCAATAAAAAGTCCCATCAGAACAGTTGGAAAAAAAATGTTGATGCATAAATAACTCTTAGTACTATAATCTAAATAAAAGTGACATTAAAACAAAATCTATTTTTTTACATGAAAAACATCAGGATGTTCATTATACCTACTATACATACATTGTATTTTTACATTTGCTCTTAGTTGCAAACACATGTTGTAGCATGCATACGCATCACTATCATTCGCCACTTACACCTGTACTGTAGCTGGTACAAATGTAATGGCTAAAAATCATGTACCTCAGAGATGCTCAGGACTTGAACCGGATGAATGTGTGTCTGCTCGATCTCTGCACGCCCTTGACTGCATGCGTCTGCCCTTCCCTCCTCTCGTAGCCAGTCGGAGGTGTCCTTTGCGTTTGGACTTGAATTGCATGCACTTGCGTTCGCTAGCTTAAAGTCAATTTCTGAGAATGCACAGAGCAATTTCACACAAGATATGGCATGCAATGGGACATACTTCTGAAGATAAATCAGGCCATTGTGTCAGATCATATCTGCTTCTGACTATAGGGCTACGGACATTGGTCAGTGCAGTAAAGCTAGGAAAGACCTTAAACCGCCACATAAACACAGTAGTGTATGCCATTAAGTGAGCGTACACTGGGTCTCTTGTCATTTGTAGAGCGTACATTGTGTCTCTTGATATGTATAGTGCATACACTGGGTCTCTTGGTATGTGTGGAGCATACATTGGGTCTCTTGGTATGTGTGGAGCATACATTGGGTCTCTTGAAATGTGTGGAGCATACATTGGGTCTCTTGATATGTGTGGAGCATACATTGGGTCTCTTGGTATGTGTGGAGCATACATTGGGTCTCTTGAAATGTGTGGAGCGTACATCGGGTCTCTTGAAATGTGTGGAGCGTACATCGGGTCTCTTGAAATGTGTGGAGCGTACATCGGGTCTCTTGAAATGTGTGGAGCGTACATCGGGTCTCTTGAAATGTGTGGAGCGTACATTGGGTCTCTTGGTAAGTGTGGAGCGTACATTGGGTCTCTTGGTATGTGTGGAGCATACATTGCGTCTCTTGAAATGTGTGGAGCATACATTGGGTCTCTTGATATGTGTGGAGCATACATTGGGTCTCTTGGTATGTGTGGAACATACATTGGGTCTCTTGGTATGTGTGGAGCATACATTGCGTCTCTTAAAATGTGTGGAGCATACATTGGGTCTCTTGGTAAGTGTGGAGCGTACATTGGGTCTCTTGGTATGTGTGGAGCATACATTGCGTCTCTTGAAATGTGTGGAGCATACATTGGGTCTCTTGGTATGTGTGGAACATACATTGCGTCTCTTGAAATGTGTGGAGCGTACATTGGGTCTTTTGAAATGTGTGGAGCATACATTGGGTCTCTTGAAATGTGTGGAGTATACATTGGGTCTCTTGGTATGTGTGGAGCATACATTGGGTCTCTTGGTATTTCTAAAGCATACATTGGGTCTCTTGGTATGTGTGGAGCATACATTGGGTCTCTTGGTATGTGTGGAGCATACATTGGGTCTCTTGGTATTTGTAAAGCATACATTGGGTCTCTTGGTATTTGTAAAGCATATATTGGGTCTCTTGGTATGTGTGGAGCATACAGTGGGTCTCTTGGTATGTGTAGAGCAATGTATCAACCCTAAAGAAAATATGAAAATCATTCTCTGTCAGATTTACCTCTTAATCGATGCATTGTGTACCTTTGTACTCATTAACCATCTCTTTCGTGCACAGACATATAGCCAAGTCTCCCACATACTTAAATACCTCTTAAACATCATTGTAATTTCAAGTAACCTGCTTTATTGAAAAAGTCTACTGTTCCTTGGTCCATTACTATTCTGACCTCTTTTTGTGCGTTTCTAATGCCTGCTACTTTGTTATATTGCTGTATTTGGAATTAATATAAAACAGAAAAAAAGACATTAGCACATGCCACAAAGCTAGGAAAGCACTGAAATTGCTTCATTATACAGTGGTGAATAACATTATTATTATTTTTTACTGTTTATTTTCTAAGGACAAAAATAACATTTAAAATGGTTTTATCAAACAGTAAGAAAAAGAACAAACAGTACAAGGTCCATTTTGTTTTAGAAAAGATATAAACGGTCAATGGGGAAGGGGGAGTATTGGGAAAAGAAAGAGGAAGAAAGGGGTCATGGATATTAGTGAGTGCAAATGGGGAGAGGAGTCTTGAGAAGGAGAGACCTGGCTTCCAAGACAATGAAGTTGTCCAAATCGTATAGAAAACGAATGGGGGAAATATGGGGCTCATTATGGGGAAGAAGGGTTTTCCAATCTACCCTAAAGAGCCATGGAGCCCATACATTTGTAAAAAGATCTGGTCTATTATGGATAGAGTATGTGATCTTTTCCATACATACAACATACCAAATATGTTTTTAACTTTAGGAATGGGGGTGTCTTCTTGTTTTAAGTAGATGGTTTGGCTGCAGTCAGGATGTGTGCTACTAACTGTGTGGAGTGACTGGATTTATCTGGAGAGGATAAGGGAGAAACATCCATGGATCTTTCACAATTGAAGCCTCTGTCACGGAGTTGAGAATCCTATGGCTCTTGTGCCTAAACAAGGTCATGTTAGGGCAGGTCCACCAAATGTGGAGGAAGGTTCCCCTGTGGATGCACCCCATCCAACAATTCGGGTCAGCTGCTGGGATGATTTTGAAAAGTTGATCTTATATCCCGAGACTCTTAGGATCATAGGGGTGTATTTGAGTACGTTTTGATAGAAGAGTACGACTAGAGCGTCTAGATTTAAGCCGAGATGCTGACATTTTATTGGTCTTATCCACTTTCTCATGGGTTTGCTCAAACTGTTTGAGTGTATGGGCTGTCTGTTCTGAGACTATTCCCCTTTTATCATCCTAATACTGTACAGGAGGCCCGGGTCTAAGGTTTGCTTATGCAGGTGTTCAAGATCTGGAAGCTGTTTAGTCAGCTCAATCATCCTGCTTAGCCTCTCTTTCTGAGTACAGAGGCCAATTCTATCAAATGGCCACTGATAACAGCCTTGTGACCTCCCCTATAGTACCAGGAGTGACCTCTGGGGTATCACCGATAGTGAAATAATCTTCAAAAAGCCTTTACTTTTGAGTATAATCTCTGGGTTATGAAGAAGACCTTCATTGATTTTTTTTAAAAAAAAACATTTTTTTAACATAAATTACTGTATCAGGCTATCAGAAGAATGTTGGCATTTACCATTTTCCCTTGTTTTAAAAATATATGATTCTGGGCTATCATGGCAACCACAGTCACATGATGTAGCTAGTAGGGGCTTTGGATTGCTCTTAGCACTGTGGCATGCTCCTCCCCCTCCCCCTCCGTCATCACATTACATGCTAAGAGCTAGGAGCCTGTGTCACAGACTGACTGTCTGGTAGCCATTTTTGTTTGCCAACCATAAAAGGAGATGATTTGTAGGAGCACAGCAAAAAATAAATAAATAACAGATGAATGTTTAAAAAGCTACTGAACTGAATATTTAAAATAAAATACATCTTATATGTGGGATTGCTGCATATTGCATATTTGTTCTAGTTCTGTTAATCAGGTATAGGAAGAAACAACTTGTTTGAAACATAATGCAAAGTCAACATTATTTTTAGTACATTCACATGCAGTTCTTTCTAATGCAATCATAAGCATGTCACAATAAACCAGAAGTTGATACTGGTGAATATGAAACACTGTGAATCATACTTATATAGCTGTGTGTGCTTAAAATTAATTAGAATTTTTTTTTCTTTCTTCACGGGGGTTGATAAGAGAAATTGAGTCAGTAGAAAGTGAAGGTAAGATCATATTCTATAGAACCCCCCCCCCCCCCACTTATCTGCAGATTAGCACCAAATAATTGTATACTTGTTTGACCCAGAGAATATGGAATGAGTTCTAGTTCATTTTAAAAGACAATTTTATCCCCACTTTCAGTGCTCGCTCCACTGTTACAGGATACTCCACTGTGAGCTGAAAAAAGGGTAAGAGTCAATAAATGTACACAAAGATTGTTTCTCTGGGGATTTCGAATGTTGAGGTATGCAGTAGGGATTTTCCCACTCATAACAAGTGCCATAGTTTTACATAGAAGTACTGGTATACAATCCAAGGGAGTGTCTCCCTGTGTCCCCAGCACATACACATTCCACGTTCTCAACATGAGTCACAGTGACAGTATGATACCCATACATAAATAGCCAGACTAGTACAAGACATATGTATGTTAATGCCGACACGTGAGTGACTATGAGATCAGCATTCTCTTCAACTTGAATCTTCACCCGGAGCTGAAATGGAAAACTAAACTTCTAAACAGCAAATATATTTATAAATTTATTTGCATTTACAGCAAAACTAACATGTGCAGGGTGCTCAGTACTTTGTTTTAGTTGCTCGATATCTATATCATGTTCTTACCAATCACTCCATACAACACTGTATACATTTTATACTCTAAAATACTGCATAATATTTAATGACTTGTGAAGGATTGACCAGTATATCTGAATGTAGTAGAATGGAAGCACAGATGGGTGTGGTTCTAATTCTGGAAACCTGACCTACAAGATGTGTATTGGAAATCCCCAGTTATAAGAGTCTCACAGGGAGTGTTCCTTTTAACAATCTGCTATAAAGAAAACTTTGTACAGAAGCTGGTCAGAAAAGCTGGTTACATCTATGAAATATCTCTCATTTATATGGGCTTCCACAAAGGTGCTGTTCCTCATGAATTTCTTTGAAGTTGCATTATTCATGCAGCACAGTGGCCTTGTGGTTAGCACTTCTGCCTCACAGCACTGGGGTCATGAGTTCAGTTCCCGACCATGGCCTTATCGTGGAGTTTTGTATGTTCTCCCCGTGTTTGCGTGGGTTTCCCCTGGGTCCTCCGGTTTCCTCCCACATTCCAAAAACATACTGGTAGGTTTAATTAGCTGCTATCTAAATTGACCCTAGTGTCTCTCTGTATGTGCATGTTAGGGAATTTAGACTGTAAGCCCCAATGGGGCAGGGACTGATGTGAATGAGTTCTCTGTACAGCTCTGCGGAGTTAGTGGCGCTATATAAATAACTGATGATGCAATAACCAGTGTACAGTGCTATTTTCAGTAACCATGAGGCAGTGATAGCTGGAAAGCCACAGCTAGGATGCCCAGACCAAATGAATAGTTTAAATACAGATGTTGCCTTTGCCCAATTAGAAAGCAAAGACCTAGCATAAGGAGAGACGTGAGCGTGCAGTGAGAAGACAACTATCTGTACTCCAGTTCATCCCACAGACTATAAGCTTGCGGGCAGAGCCGTCTTACCTCTTTGTATTACCCACTATTGTTTATTACTGTGTTTGTCTCCAATTGTAAAGCACTACGGAATTTGGTGGCGCTATATAAATAAATGTTGAGGATTTTACCAGCAGATGACACCATTATCTTATATCAGATGTTTTGGTCAGCCAGCTTGCTATGATTATTTACAAGCTGTTAGATCGGTTACACTGAACATTTAGTGCAGTAAGAAACAAAATCATTTTGCTGTTCATAGCTATTTGAATCACTTTTTCTTATATTGCACTTTAACATGCAATGATATGCCAAGATGATCATTCAAGTACTTTTAGAGTTTTAGTTTTATGTGATCAGTTCAATGTTGACTCTCATTATTTGCACATAGACCATGTGTGCAAACACTCGTCTATCTTCTCTAACATTGTAGCGTTACTTTAATATTCCACGACACTGGCTGAGGACCATGGGTGTTCTAGTTCAACAAAGTAAGGAAACAAAAGACCAAAAGACTGGAGTCCCCAATAATCCAATAAAAAGAGCTAGAAACCATATTCAAAAAAACTTTTTTTTTATTCATAGAGAGAAAATTATAGAACAAATGAGGGAAAATGCAGTGAGTAGGACTGGCAAATGTTTTTCAGACACTTGTCAAAGTTTGTGATATGCTAATCACGCTCTGCTAATGCAACAAGGTGGACATCAATCTCTGCTTCTGTGAGGATCCTGAAACATAGAAAATATTCTTCAATCGTGTGCTTTAGGCACAAAAACAAACACATATGGAAAGAAATATTAACAAGTTGAATAGATCTAAGCGCATCACAAAATCTCTGCCTTTTGTTTTGTTGCAAGAATAGAACAGCTGATAAATTAGGTAGGTAACTTGCTTCCTCACCCACACCATCATAGCCATTTACCAAGAGCATTGGGAGCAGCCTAGAACAAAACAATTATCCTTTAAGAATTGGTGACATTCAGTTGCAAACGATTTGTGCCCATCAGGCGCGGGCTGGCGAATCTCAGCCCGTGGGGCGCACAGGCGGCCGCATCACATGACACGCGATGCGGCCCAAACAGGGGCCAGACTGAGTGGCCCGGGTGACCGATGCCCCCCTGCCCAGCCCACCCCTGGTGCCCATAGCATAAAAAATAATGTCAACTTCATGTCTGATCCAAAAGAGGCTGTCTAATGGCTAGGGGCTCAAAGAAGCAAACCATGATTGTGGCCATGGTGCTTGCTGGTTTGAGACAGCAGTAAGAGAAGTTTTCTACTGGAATAGTAGTGTGCTCTAAATTCAAGCTCAATTCAAACAGTTATCCAGTAAAGGCTAAAAAGACAACAATCTTTTTTGTACCCCAACTTCCACATTGTTTATTGCCATAATGAAGTACAAATGACCAGTGTTGCACCTAACTTATGTAACTGAAAGAACAGGTGAGCAACCAGGGAGCAGAAAAGAGGTGCCAGGCACAAGGTAATGAATAAGCATTTCAGAACTTCTTTCCATAGCCTAAGCTTAGTAGGGAACCGAATACCTCCTTTCTTGCCCAAAAGTCAGGGCTATTCCACCACTAAGTAGCAAACAGACAATATTGTGGCCAGCACGGTGCCCGAAAAGGTAGGGGGGTGTATATACATGTTTGTGTTGTATCATACATGACCCAAAAGTTATTTATGTTCAAGGGGCTGTTTGTAGTAACTTGCTGACAGTGGTCCAGTTCATACTACACATGTGTGCAACAAATTAGAAGCATAGGTAAATGACCTCTACAAGTTAAAGGAAAATTATTATATCAATGAGTCATAGTTTTGGGGGTGCCCAGTACATAAAAGTAAACATGCTCTCATCATACAGGATGTTTCATTCAGCAGTCACAGAGTATGAGAACAGGCATTTAATTTGGAAGATTACATCACAACATTCCAATGTAGATTAAAATTACTGCAGCATATCATCAGAGTGATCCAACTATGTTTAAATATATTAAACGGAGGAAGATTTGTTTCTTCATAATCTGTCCAATCCAAGCGTGTTTTTGTGCTGCTTACACAGTGAAAAATATTGACAAATGCATAGCAATGACCTTTGTGTGTCCCATAAGAACAATGTAAAGTATACATTAATATAACAAGGTCATTGGACAGTACAAACCTGAATTTTGGATCCTGAAGGGTCACTACGCCGATCTCAAGCTCAGATGGTTTGAAATCAATTGACAGCACAGTGGAAAGACAAGAAATGGCCGTCTAAGATTAAGCAAAACAAGTACAGTGAAATATGGTTAAATTGTTGTAAAGTGGTCACCACTGTGGACACATTAAAAATCAGTTTTCAAATCATCCATAGAAAATATTATGCAATAATGATATAACAGTGAACTGTTGTAACAGTTCTGCTAAAGAAAAAAAATAATCAACACAGACATCAAACCTGTGCATTTTATATTTAGTAAGGTAACTATTTTAAGACTGCAGTCATCACAGCTCGCTGAACAGGGGACATCAATGTGACAATGAAGAATACCCAAGAGACATGTCACATTGTTTTTTAAATGACAGATACAGCACAGAAAACCCGAGGGTTTGTTTTTTTCGGCTGAACTATGGTCACATGGTAATTCTCAAAGATGTGTCCATGTGACATTTTGTTCAGTTGTGTGTGGATCGGGTTAAAACCCAAAAGTAGAAACTGAACAACAAAAGAGGTTTCTTACAGATGGTCACAGAGTAGTGCAGTGGAAACATCTGCCATGGGATGAAGCAGGGCTGGACAAATCCCAGGGGCCAGGTAGTCAAAAGGCTTAAAAAACAGGGAACAAATTATTGTCGGTCTAACTTTCGAAAGCCATTATTACTTGTCCTCCTCATCATGGACATCCGATTTTCCATTTACAACTGAGGTTTTTTAGAGAACCTATTACTAGTGATGAAATATGCTTTTAATGGGGATCTTACTGTAAGCACATCTCCCTCTGTAAATACTTCTGACAGATGTATCATCAGGAAAGCTTTGAAGGGAAAGGTGGCAATCACTGATTAATTTTGTCAGCAGTCAATTAACCTACTAGTATGTTTTTGGAGTGTGGGAGGAAACCCAAGCACACACGGGGAGAACATACAAACTCCACAAAGATAAGACCCTGGTTGGGAACCGAACTCATGACTGTGAGGCACAAGTGCTAACCACTGAGCCACCGTGCTGCCCATGGGTGGCATATGATTGGTTCTATGGCACCGATTATCCCGCCCCCTCTTCAAAGTATAGAGTGCACAAAACTCTATAATATTTGCTTTCTACAAATTAATAGCAGGTGAACCTTTACATATGTGTTTGAACACATTTATGAAAATGGTAAAAAGTGTATTGGGTCACTTACCTCAATACTCTGCTCAAACGTCCAATCAAATTTCTTCTTCACTTTCTTTTCCAGAAAACTGGTAGCCTCTGTCTGTTTCACACCAGCTGTGGTAGCTTTAAAGCCACAATAGTAACCAGCTGGATCACATTTATACACCTGAGCTCCATGTTCCTCATCTACTCCAATCAGGATCATACCTGAATCCAAAAAGAGAAAATGCACTGCTTTTAAACCTCTGGTGTGCCATGATTGGTACTTATTGGCAGAAAACATGAATGAGAAAATACTTACAGCAGCCCAAAGGCCTCATTTCTGCATTTTGCGTGTACACCTGAGAGATATCAGCAATTCGTTTGCACAGCATATCAACTGGGATCTCGTAACCATACTTGTATTTCCAGTTTGCGGCCTCATAGCGCGCTCTCTGCACCTGGGATCTGCTGTCCGCTGAAAGTATGAAAGAGAGTAATATCATTATGAGGGCAGGTGAATCACTAGAGGAATCACATTGACAAAAAAATGTAAAAACAAAATAAATGGATATATAGTATAGTTCATAACAGTAGATAAATATCCAAAGTGACATAATACACTTATCAATGTTGGGTATAATATGCTGCATAAGACTACTATATGTACCGATCAAAAGTATATTTGAGAAAAAAAAAAAAAAAGTAAATTGCACAGACTCACTAATAATTATAGCTTTGCCCACAAATATTGTATGTTGCAGATTTTTCACAACCAAAATATTGCCCCTCAACTTTTGAACATACTAGTGATGGGCTGGTGATTTTTCAGTGATCAGTAGGAACACTTATTACATGAAATAACACTCCCCATACTGTACAAATATCAGATATCACGTTGTTTCATGCGCTATGTAAAATATTAAACCTCTCGCCTTGTGCCTTTATATGGTCAGTAAACACCTTGATGGAAAGCTGTAGGTAGTAACTACATTTTATATAGGCTGCAATGGAAAACAATGTAGAATACATTAGATTTTAGTATTACTACTATAGGCCCTAGCTCTCATGAGCTTCAATCAGCAGCGGGTATTTATAGATATCCTAGCTTGATGGGAACAGATAGTTAATATACTAGTGTTTACATGGCCCATAAGAGATGAACTTGAGGTAGAAATCAAAATTCCTCAAGTTTAAAACACATTGCAACATAAGCAGTCAGTTAAACAATCAAGTACAACAGATAAACCATGGGGACAATCATGGAGTAGAAATCTTTATTACCCGTCATTCCAGTCATCACGCAGCCAATGGTTTCAGTTATCCGGAATAAATGGGTCACTGTGCTGCTGTCCAACAACTTGTCCTACAGTGATGACCGAAAAATACACAAGTAAGAAAATAGCAAAAACTACTGAAGAATTAAACAGAACTTCCATTTAAATAATCATGACATTAGATATTATTATGGTCTTCGATATGAAAGGCAACACAATTGCTCTGCAGAGCCAGACGCTGGTTAAAACAGGGCATACATGAAACAGGGACATAAATGGTAGGGAAACTAAATGCAGATGTGAAAACAAAGAGTACAGAGGGCCCTGCACAGAAGAGAGCTTACAATCTGGTGGAAAAAGGGTACAGATGAGCGAGTGTGGGACAGAGTGGAGATTTGGACAATTGTGAACGTATTTCAATGAGAGTTTAACAATTTGAAGGCTGGAAGACAGAATAATTGTGTGTGATAGGAAATTCCATCTGTGGGTAGGAGAATGGAAGAAGTCCTGTAGGCGGGAGTGAGAGGCAGTTATCAGAGATAAGGCAGGGGTCATTTTGAAATAATGTTAGAGATGTATGAAAGGGTGGGGCTATTGAGGGCAGTTAATGTGAATTGGATTCTGGAGGTTATGGGAAGCCTGGGGATTTGCACAATGCGACAGTGGCGTGTGGAAGATCAGTCTTGCTGTGCTACTTAGGATGGATTAAGGCGGCTATAGATGGGTGAAGGGAATGTCAGACAGGAGGAAGTTGTAGCAGTCAAAACAGAAGGAGAGAATAGATAAGAGGTTTGGTTGTAAAACTGTTAAGAATATTTTCAAGGTGGAGGCAAAAGGACTGGGAAAAGAGTGAATGTGAGTAATAAAGTAGAGTGCAATGGTTACACCTAGTCTTTGGGGACTGAGGAAATTGTGGTGTTCTTGACCATGAGGGAGATTTCAGCAGAGGTGGTGACTCTCAGGGGGATCCAGGAAAGAACTATGTCACAAGCAAATGGAGAGAAGGATGTGCAAGAGAAGAGGCCGATTAACACTGTTGAAAGCAGCAGATAGTTCCCAAGGGATAAGTAAGGAGATGTGACCCTTAGAGATTATTCAGTCCCATCTACATACAGCAAATTCTAATTAATTAGTATGATGTATAACCTTTATTTCATATAGAGATGCATTTTAAACCTCAATCTTCCTCTGCATCAGTGAGACAGAAGCCCACCATCCCTGCACTATGCTGCTGGGAGGTTCTGTTCCTTCCACTGTTTAAAGCTGGACTCATGAATATCATTCCCAGTGAAATTGGCTGGTCTGAGTTGGCTTCAGGGTGTGGCACCAAAAAGATGCCCTGTATGAGCGACAGGTCATTATCAGGCATAATGGTGAATGTGGTTAGAAGATGATATGTGGGGAGGGGAATGCATGCAAGCAGGAAGCCACAGATTTAGTTATGCTGGCCACACAGATCTGCCCAAGTGCCACACAACAGGGTCAAATGAGCCTCTGTCTAGGACTGAATAACACGGTCAGCCAATTGCAAACAATTATTTTCTGTAATTACACAATTTAAGAAAACAATTAAATATTGATTTTATATGACTTTATTCTGCAGTGACCAGACTATCTAGGATATAGAAAACAATTGGCTACCATATATTTGTTGAGGCATTTGAAAAGTGACAAGACATTGAAACTAAAGAAAATTAGGAGGCTACTACATGAGCATATCGGGCCGCATAGCCCAAGCAAATGGATATATGCTCAGTGGTCCCACATCTGTGCTTCCATATTGGACAGATCCAGGTGGACTAAATAAATGTGGCCGAATGACGACCGTAAACACGGTCAAGCCATGATCCATGTCTGACCATCTCCTATGTTCTGTTATTGAACGTATCCTACCAAGCCAATTCTGTTGGGTGTCTGATCTTATTAAGAAGATGCATTCTGACAGTAACACAAAATGCCAATACTGTGGTAGCACAGACCTTTAATATATGCCCATAGAATCCTTGGAAAGGGACCGTTATAGATCCCCCATGGCATTATTCAGGACCTGCTACATACCTGAACATGCGAGTCCTGTGGTTCTACCACTTGGGATATGGGGGCTAATGACAAAACTAAAAGTACCTGGAATTCTTCGTTACTTACGTTGCGACTATATTACTTACAGGGACTTTCTTCTGTGTAACAATGACAGCGCAATCTTTTCCCCGAATTGCCACGGATGTGAGGCCGCCTTGGTTGATGGCTTTAAATGCATATTCTGAAAATAACAGAAAATGAACCAAAACTTGAAATGGGCATTTGCAAAAACACCACAAATAATTACATTCAGAAGAGAGTTGGGGTGTTTCTATAGGTTCAAGCATGCCAAGTTCCTCATGGATGGCTGAAATAAAACGATGCAATTATATAAAAACAATAAAATACAGCGTCTCTTGGGTAAAAACCATTAATAGATTGAGCAACTGCATTGGCTGATTTTTCTTGCACACGGTTGTATAAATTGCAATATGTACCTCATATCATGTTCTGTGCACTATTACCGTTACTACGGTAATTGATGCACATTATTATCGTTAGGACGGTAATTTCAATGCCGATTTTTGCACGCAACTCCGAGACGCGAGCAAAAATCAGTGTTAAAAATACCATACTAACTGTAATGATGATCACCCCGCATTGTTCTAAAGAACAACACGGAGAATTGAATCTCCTCCGTATAATATTTGCGTGTCTCACCTTCTAGAACGTTCTGGTAGATTTCCATATGCATGTTGTGGCTGAATCATGTAGAAATAACTTATTGAAGATATTTATTTTAACTAGGAGTGCCATGCACCTCTGTATATCATTGCAAATGTACTTGTGTATGTGTTTTGTATGGAAATGTATGGGTTTCTGAGACAGTATGTCATGTTTGGGTTTTGCAACTGTCTAGAGACAGGTAATCTCATGTTAATTAGACCTTTTCATCACTCAGTGACCAAATTGTCTGTTGAGCCTGAAAGATAGGAGGAGGTAATAATACTTACTGGTAGACTCCCTATGCAAGTGATCATAGATGAATGTAAATCTTGCAATTTAAATTACATTCAAAGCAAGATTATAGAAATGTTATATCCTGATGGTAAAGATTCAATAGAATACCTCAGACATAGTGGCACCATTAGTAGCAATGTAAAAAGGTTTTAAACCCCTTCAGGCTGATTTATGTACAAGCTGCATGAATCAGTTTGGATTGGTTAAAGGGGCAGGAGGCCGGATTACCTCCTCCAAGCTAGTGTCCAAAATTGTATTTAAAGAGCCCTGTTTTACAATGAAATGTATTATGCCATCTGTACTTTTGTGGATAACACTAGTACCTCAAACTAGTGTATGTAACTGTCCTTTTTAGGACTTCCTGAGCTAATAGACATCACTGTTTAAGTAACCTGCCTTGATGCCTACTTACCTGCTGTAATTCCCGTGACCACAGATTAGACCAAATCTAATCCGTTATCTGGCTGTTCTGAGGTTTGGGACTTAGCATCTAGTACCAACGCTCTGCCTGCTACCCTGCAGTTCTGGCCAGTGTGATAGGTCAGGGAGAACCATCCACAGCAACCCTGATCTAAAGGCAAGGGGTCAGGGATACCTGCCCAGGGGTACCAGCAAGGGGCTACACTAGCAGCGAGTGTTACCCAGAAGGACCCGCTTCTAGGTGCTGCTAAGGAGCCTAGAAGTGGCAGCAGCAAAAGCCCCTCCTACTGCGGTTAGAGGGCGCATTTGGGTGAAAGAAAGGGGACGGTAGCAAGCCAAGCCAAGCCGGTCCCCAACAATACAACAGACAGGGTGACATATAAGGTCCATCCTGTCACACATGTGTTATGGCTAACTTCCCTATGAAATGAGGGTATGCATTATGTCAAGAACTAGAGCCAATTCGAAAAAAAACCAAAAAAAACTTCCCTTTTTGAATTCAGCAACCACAAAATAGCCTAAATTAGATCAAATATCCTTAGCAACTAAAAAAAGATTATTATTTTTTTTGCTGGGTTGTGTTATACTTTAAGACAAATATGCATACTCATGAACCAAAATCATGGGCTGCCGCTTTGTTCTGCACTAAACAATAACTATATCACCTTTACTACCAGGAGCTCAGAGAGTAATACTAGGACTCCTTGAATCTTATTAGGTTCAATTTTAAACCTATGGGGCAAATAACTGCCACCTATCGTATAAAAATACCAGAATACCTGAAAAAGCAATAAATTTGGGTTGTTGATCTCGGTGGTATTCAGTTTCCCGATGATAGCAATAACAACAAGAATGACAATGACATAAAAATCACGATGACCATCAGTGCGACCGTGAATAAATATGTAAATACCATTATTTAGATGTACCGTATCTCCGGCACCAGCTATACCAGTCACCTGTAAATTGCGAAGAGAGAAAATCCGGCGACGCCTCTAATGTATTCTAGCGCCGGGTCCACCCATTGCCGCCTTGAAATCGACAATCGCAATGTGACCACTGTAAATGACGAGCTTAGCAGTCGCCGGATTTTCATTCTTGTCGTTATTGCCATCATCGGCAATTCGTACCCCACCCGTTGATCTTTCCTGGTAATAATATGAGAACACACTAATCTTTGGATTACAGCTGTTCAATGCTTTATAGCCTCGATAACACTCATTTTTGGCGTATTACCAGGGACTTTTCCAAAACTCCCGCTGACAACCAATGAATTGACTGCACTTAGGAATAAATGTGGACCGAGGTCTTTCATTAATTTCCAAGCTCAATGTCCATTGTCCCTATGCAGTCACTGCCCTGTCATTCTAACTAAGCAACAAGGTCTAATGCGGCGAGATATCCAGATATAATTGTGTATTATAGGATATGATACATTCCCCCTACAGTAAACTATTACAGATATTAGAAGTCATCTCAGTATTTTTGTGACTGGTATAGGTCTACAGCCCCATGCATTTATCCGGATCTCTCTCTGTAATTGAGGCCGTGGTCCCTCATCCCTGGCCGGTCTCAAGGTCTCCATCCTGATGACTCTCATCTCCGATCCAGTGATCATTGTTGGCTCCAAGCCGCCCCCCTGCTGCCTCTCTTCACTGCTGCATACTGCTCCTCTCCCACCCTAACTCTGGTCGCCTTTTACCACTGACCGTCATTATCCTGCTCTCTTCACCTTCCTTATCAGCTCACCATCACACCCCCTTTTCACCGGACCCCCTGGATCCATTCCAATACCTCCAGACCTGCTGCTCATTTCCTGCTCACCTACTAGGTTTTCACTACTCCTGGACCTCACCATACTAAGCCTCTGACTCTCACTGTCACCTCAGGTTCATTCTCCCCCCCCCCCCCAGGGTATGTGTCTCTTTCCGTCCCATCTTCTTTTGAACTACTTATATCCTTATGTCTGGTACAGTACCCATTGTTGCGCTATAAGAATCTGGTTGCCATTTCTAACTTATTACCCTTTGTTGCACTGTACATTAGCAATATTGCTCTGTATATTACCGTTTGATGCTAGTTTACGGCCACTTTAGTCACTGTGTACCATACATCTATTTTCTTCTCATTACTATTTTGTTACCTCACTATATTCTGTGTAATGTATTATGCACTGTTCTTGGTCATTCTTCTTTGCCTCCCTTGTTGCCTCTCGTCAGTTTGCCATATCTCCATTCCCCCTTTCTGACCATCTCCTTTCCTTCTCCCTTCCCTCATCTCTCTTACCTGTCCCCTCTTCTAAACACACTCTCACTCGGCGTAATCTTAATGCTCTTGATCCTGCGGTCTTTTCCTGCTCCCTTGAAAATCTCCTCTCCCCCTTAGTCAATCTCCTCTGTCCCAACCTAACATCCCTCTACAACATCACCCTCTCTTCTGCCCTGACTCTGCCTGCCCCACCACTGTTGTTTGCCTCTGCTGTTCCAACCAGAGCCCTGGCACTCTAAATTCTCACATTTCCTCAAACTTTAATTCACTGCGTATCGCCACTGGAGGAAATCTCATTACATAGCCGATTTTCTCCACTTCAAGTTCATCCTCTCTTTCTACTGCTCTGCCCTATCTCTAGCCAAACAATCCTACATTAAAGCTCTCATTAGTTCCCAGTCTTGAAACCCCGCTGCTCTTCGCAACTTTTAATTCCTTACTTCTTTCCCCACCCCCTTCTCCGCCTTTGCAACGTTTTTCTCCACCAAAATCAATGCCATCCGAACCAAAATCTCTCATATCCTCCCTGCCCCCATCTTTCTATGTGAACCTTCCGTCCAACCTCCAGTAAGGAAATCCGTTCCTTACTTCTGTCTTCTATCCCCTCCACCTGCCCCCTTGTTCCCATTCCCTCTTACCGCCTCAGATCCCTCTCGCCTATTGCCTGCTCCCACATCTTCAATTTCTCCCGCTCGTCTGGTATTTTTCCTTTGTCCTTCAAAAATACACTACTCTCGCCCATGCTCAAGAAACAAACTCTTGATACCACATCCATGTCCTACTACCACCCATCTTTTTCCTCTCCTTCACCTCTAAATTACTTGAACAGCTAATCTACAGCTATCTCACTAACTTTCTCTCCAACAACTACCTACTTGATCCTCTCCAATCTTCCCGTAGGAGTCCCTCAGAGCTCTGACCTTGGCCCTCTGCTCATTTCTTTGAACACCTCTTCACTGGGTGATGTTTTCAGTTCCTTCAGACTCCTGTACTACCTCTATTGTGATGACACCCAAATCTACCTTTTTTCTCCTGTTCTTTCCTCTTCCATCCTCAATAAGGTGTCCTGCTGCCTCTCTGCCATTTCCTCCTGAATGTCCCAACATTTCCTTAATATGGCAACATCTAAACTTATCTTTCCCCCCTTTAGAGACTCCTCCCCTTCCAACCTCTCCATCACTATTGGTTCTACCATCATCTCCTAGTCACCCCAAGATCAATGCCTGAGGGTCACCCTTGACTCCTCCTTCTCCCCTCACATTCAATCTCTTGCCCAATCCTGCCATATAGCCCGGATCCGACCCTTCCTCTCCTCCGAGACCACCAAAACTGTCATTCACTCTCTGATCAACTCCTGCCTTGATTACTGCTACCTTCTTCTCACTGGCCAACTCGCTCTTCGTCAATCCATACTTAATGCTGCAGCGCGACTTATCTACTTCTCCCGTCCCTCTCTGTCAAGCCCTACACTGGCTCTCCATCCACTTCAGAATCCTCTACGATCTTCTCACCTATAAGCCCTCTAAATCCACTGCTCCTTATCTCTCCAACCTCAGCTCCACTCATACTCCTTCTCGCCAACTGCTGTGTTCCAACAACCGCCGCCTCACCTCTCATCTGGTCACCACCTCTTATTCCCGCATTCAAGACTTCTCTCGTACTGCCAACCCTTTTCTGGAACAATTTCCCCCGTTCTATCAAGCTTTCACCTATCCCAGTGTTGGCTAACCTGTGACACTCCAGGTGTTGTGAAACTACAAGTCCCAGCATACCCTTCCAGCAATAAGTTGCTATATACTGGCAAAGCATGCTGGGACTTGTAGTTTCATAAACACCTGGAGTATCACAGGTTAGCCAACAATAACCTATCCTTTCAAGCTTTAAACTCTCCCTCAATACCCATCTGTTCAGGGTAGCCTAACTTTCCTCTTCCTAACCTTGCCCTCCTCTAACCCTCTTCTCTACACTAACCTTTCTATAGCTCGCCCCCTCCTACTTACTCCTGTGCTTCTTTCCCCTCAGTGTTCTTGTTCCTCACCCCATCTTGCCACTGTGTCTCCTGCCAGTCTCCTCCTCACCTTTAGATTGTAAACTCACTTGAGCAGGGCCCTCTCTCCTCGTGTCCTCCTCCTCCTGTTTACCTTTGTTCTTCACTCCATTTCATCAATTGACTCCTGCCCCCATCTTTCCTCTTTTCCATCTTGTCCTGATCCTGTAAGTGGTGCCCATTCTACTGAGCACAGGAGCAACCCCTTATTCACTCCCCACCTGTGCACTGGAATCACTTTTATATCTTTCCCTGTGCAACCTTTTCTGCCAAGTTGATACTGGTTTATACTTATTGCACTTTGCTTTTATTGCACTTTGTTTTTTTGTACTACCCTGTATGCCATGTATTGTTACCCTGTACTATTGTCCTATGTTCTATGAACGGCGCCGCGGACCCTTTGTGTCGCCTTATAAATAAAAGATAATTTATATGGTCAAAGTGCTCCCCAGTGACCTCTAATATCCATATAATTTACAGTAGTGTGTTAGAAACCCCATATATAATAAAGCCAGCAATAGTTCATGTGATCATAACCTGACTCTTTTCTTTCTTTTTTCTTAGGATTCATTTATTTGATAAGATAGTAAAATAATTTAAAAAGAATGCAGTACTAATTGGCTGTAGATCACTAGTTTCCCACGCTTGTGTTATCAATGTTTATGTTGAGAGTAGTAAATGGCCTACAGCATATTTTATGGGTTTGACCCGGTCAGGTGAGTATATGCAAAGCAGTAATTTGAGTAACCGACAGTAATTGAAATATTGCTGACCAAACCGAGGGAAGAGGCTTTCACATAGAGTGAATAAGGAATAGGGTATTTTGATGCCTAGGACTGTTGCCAGAAATATTTGATTTGTCCTTTTAGTAATTTAAGTATATCTTTTGGGATATTGAAGCAGAGTGCTTCAGTGTTTTGTGCTATTTTGTTTGTAGTATAAGATTTCACTATAATGCTTTAGAATTGGATGAAGAGATTGCAAAAGATTGGTTAACATTAGCAAAATGTTAAAATAAACATAATTGCCCTCAACAGTTTTCATGGTTATAGCAGGAAACTGATAGTAACCAACAAATGGTAAACAGAGCACAGAATACAAATATGGTGTTGCAATAGTCAATGACTTTACATACTCATTGAAACAGTAATACACAAATTCAGACAAAAACATCAGCTATTCCTTATATGCAAATTCCTCGGATTAATAAGAATATCGATGGAAACACACAAATGTATACGGCCAAAATTTAAATTTTACAGTGACACAGCTGGGTCATATAATTAAATTATTAATCTGAAATACTTGTGTTAATACTTTTTTTTCATTTTATAACATTTATTCTTACTCTCAGATATTGTTATTGATTGTATCTGTTAGTTGAAATTACTAGTTTGGAAAATGTAAAACAAACATATTTTTGTGAAAACGTTATCTGTAAAACCAATGGAAAGTGAAAATATGACTGAGTGTTACGATTTTATCAAGAATGGGGAAATTCGGTCCTTTTTATTTCTCAACAAATGCAAATGAGAATGTGGTCACAAAATGGGGAGAAAATGGAAAACATTTGCATCTTCATGAAAGAATTGTATCAACTATGTGATAAAATACAACCAAACAACTCCTGGTACATATTTTATCACAGACATTCCTCAATCGACCTTGCCATGCCCACTATTACAGAACCCACTTTATGAACTAATTAATTGACTATACATAGAAAATGGTTTGAAAAAGTTAACAGTTACTGACCACAAAAGAAATATCGCTGAGAGGTTGAATGTTTCTTATAATATAACTTACAGTTAAATGAGTCTTACCATATGAAATATTTTACCACGGGCTTAGCAGACATTAAAAAGATGCCATTATTAATGCTATACTGCTTATACAATATATTACTTTTTATAGACTTTGAAAAAAAAAAATACTAATGCTGTAAGGCAATTTAGAACTTTAGACTGTTGTTCTTCCTACAAATTGCTGAATAATTTCAACATGTTTCTTGTAAGGAGACTTTGCTTTCACTTTCATTTTTAAGTAACCCCATAGAGAAAAATAAAGTGTTCCATATTATACCCAAATGTGATTTTTCTTGTTATACGAAACAAGAAAACTTTTCTTGCTATAAAGCTTAATGTCATTTATACTTAACAGTACCCAGATTGTGTAAAAATAAGAATTATTGATCCTTTTTGACAGTTGGCTAGGAGTATATACATACATTATATGGACAAAAGTGTGACCATTACACCAACAGGGACTGTAATGACATTGTATTGAAATACATATACTTTACTATGGAGGTGGTCCCCATTTTGCAGCGATAACAGCTACCACTCTTCTTGGAAGGCTTTGCACAAGATGTTGAGAGTGTTTCTGTGAAAATTTGTGGCCATTCATTCTGTAGAGCGTTTATGAGGCTAGGCACTGATGTTGAACTAGACCGCCTCACTCGCAATCTCCTTTCCAGTTCATCCCAAAGGTGTTTGGGTGTTCGACGGGGTTGAGGGCAGGGCTCTGTGCGGGCCAGTCAAGTTTTTCCACACCAAACCATGCCTTTGTAGTCCTTGCTTTGTGCACTGGGGCACAAAGCAAGAATAGAATAGAGAAGGGCCTTCCCCAAATTGTTGCCACAAATTTGGAGTCATAGCTTTGTCCAAAATGACTTGGTATGTTGAAGCATTAAGATTGCCCTTCACTGGAGATAAGGAGCCTAGCCCAAACCCTGAAAAACAGTCCAATAACATTATCCCTCCTCTACCAAACTTCACAGTTGGCATAATGCAGTCAGACAGGTAACGTTCTCCAGGCATCTGCCAAACCCAGACTTGCCCATCTGACTGCCACGAAGAGCAGCGCGATTCGTCACTCCACGGAACACATTTCTACTGCTCCACAGTTCAGTGTTGGTGTGATTTATACCTCTCCATCCAACACTTGGCATTAGTCTTGGTGGTGCGAAGCTCCCGCTGAACAGTTTTTCTGCTTACATTAATGTCAGTGGAAGTTCGGAACTCTTCAGCTATGGAATCAGCAGAGCATTGGCAACTTTTATGCTCCATGTGTCTTAGCAGTAGTTGACCACAGTCTGCGATTTTACACTTCGTGGCTGAGATTATTCCTAAACACCTTCACTTTCTAATATCATCACTTACAGTTGACTGTGGAATATCCAGCAGGGATGATATTTCACGAACCATCTTATTGCAAAGGTCGCATCCTGTCACAGTACCACTTATATATATATATATATACACACACACACAGAGTAAGTACTTCCCTAATCTTCTTGAATGCTAACTCTCATCCATTTGTTCCTCTCTACCTTCTCCTCATCATCTTGCAATGTTTCACTTGTTCAAGTTGTGTTGTCTTATGTAGTTGCTTTCTCTATTGCCTCTCGTAGTGTATTTTAACAGATTCTATTGTAGAATGCATATGCCGTCAGCGTAAGGCAGCCAGCGAATAGGAAATTACTTTGTAGAAGAGGGGGTGGTCTGTGCCAGGGTCCCCAGAGCAGCCCCATCATGGTAAATTGCAGCAGTACTTCATTATGTATCGCTGCGATTTGCAGCAAAACACATTGCTAGTTACTGCACTGTGGTCATAAATACACCTCTATGGGTCTTGGAATGATGTATGACTCAACTCAATGATTATCCCATTTGTGAAATGGTACTGATGACACAAGCGACATAATTTTCCCATGTGCAAGGACCTTCAAAATGTTGTTCGTACATTTACACCTGTTAATATTACAATAGTCTAACTTGTCACAATCACAGAATTATATCCTAGTTAACTTCATAACATAGTAAAAGATTTACGCTTGATGAAATCTTACATTTGTGCACCGGAAATTCCACCATTTATAAATATTGATTAGAAACATCATCCTTCTGGTCTCATGAAAGGCAATTATAACTATTTTAAAGAAAGCAATAACAGCATAATTAACATGACCTACAATATGGCAGCAGGTTTTCACATGTGTAACTGCTCATTGTACAATTATTTAGTTAGATCACAGCTCTACAGACATATTACCTTGTAAGATATATTACTCCATACAGTTTGGTGAACACAATCTTCCATTAGTTTCACAGGATATACAATGTAAGAGTGTTACTAGGGAACATGTCACATTGCTGCACACAACTAACATGGTAAGTGTAGGGATACAGGTCTGACAGCAGACTGGAAGCATTGTTATACATGTTTGGGGAGATATGCAACATTCAGCCTCCTGCATCTGGCCGTACATAGGACACGGGGGCCGGGCCCAGGGTGACACAGCAGCAGCCGGTTAGTGATGGACTAGTAACGCTGCAGGAGAACAAGCAACGTGCGGCCACTCACCCACTTGGTACAGCCGCCCCTCGGGTGAGAAGATGGTGATGTGCCGGTCAAACCCTGCGCTGGACCCTCGAGACATGACTAAGACAAAGATGCTGGCACTTCCCGGTCACTGAATGGAGGTGGCTAGATCCCTTCATCTACGGTACGTTCCGACGTCGTGGTGACATCACCAGGTCATGTGACATGAGCAGTCACATGGTACACAGTGCTGGAAATCTTACTGTATTCCTATAGCTGCTTGTCACTGGTGAAGCAAAAGGAGGCATGTGTGAGTAAGGCTGCTGGGCAGAGAGGGGCATGTGTGAGTAAGGCTGCTGGGCAGAGAGGGGCATGTGTGAGTAAAGCATATGGGCAGAGAGGGGGCATGTTTGAGTAAGGCTGCTGGGCAGAGAGGGGCATGTGTGAGTAAAGCATATGGGCAGAGAGGGGCATGCGTGAGTAAAGCATATGGGCAGAGAGGGGCATGTGTGAGTAAAGCATATGGGCAGAGAGGGGGCATGTGTGAGTAAAGCATATGGGCAGAGAGGGAGCATGTGTGAGTAAGGCTGCTGGGCAGAGAGGGGCATGTGTGAGTAAAGCATATGGGCAGAGAGGGGGCATGTTTGAGTAAGGCTGCTGGGCAGAGAGGGCCATGTGTGAGTAATGCATATGGGCAGAGAGGGGCATGTGTGAGTAAAGCATATGGGCAGAGAGGGGGCATGTGTGAGTAAAGCATATGGGCAGAGAGGGGGCATGTGTGAGTAAGGCTGCTGGGCAGAGAGGGGGCATGTGTGAGTAAAGCATATGGGCAGAGAGGGGCATGTGTGAGTAAAGCATATGGGCAGAGAGGGGGCATGTGTGAGTAAAGCATATGGGCAGAGAGGGGGCATGTGTGAGTAAGGCTGCTGGGCAGAGAGGGGCATGTGTGAGTAAAGCATATGGGCAGAGAGGGGGCATGTTTGAGTAAGGCTGCTGGGCAGAGAGGGCCATGTGTGAGTAAAGCATATGGGCAGAGAGGGGCATGTGTGAGTAAAGCATATAGGCAGAGAGGGGCATGTGTGAATAAGGCTGATGGGCAGAGAGGAGGCATGTGTGAGTAAAGCATATGGGCAGAGAGGGCCATGTGTGAGTAAAGCATATGGGCAGAGGTGGACATGTGTGAGTAAAGCATATGGGCAGAGAGGGGGCATGTGTGAATAAGGCTGATGGGCAGAGATGGGGCATGTGTGAGTAAAGCATATGGGCAGAGGTAGGCATGTGTGAGTAAAGCATATGGGCAGAGAGGGGCATTTGTGAGTAAAGCATATAGGCAGAGAGGGGCATGTGTGGGTAAAGCATATGGGCAGAGGTGGACATGTGTGAGTAAAGCATATGGGCAGAGAGGGGCATGTGTGAATAAGGCTGATGGGCAGAGAGGGGGCATGTGTGAGTAAAGCATATGGGCAGAGGTAGGCATGTGTGAGTAAAGCATATGGGCAGAGAGGGGCATGTGTAAGTAAAGCATATAGGCAGAGAGGGGCATGTGTGGGTAAAGCATATGGGCAGAGAGGGGCATGTGTGAGTAAAGCATATAGGCAGAGAGGGGCATGTGTGGGTAAAGCATATGGGCAGAGAGGGGCATGTGTGAATAAGGCTGATGGGCAGAGAGGGGCATGTGTGAGTAAAGCATATGGGCAGAGAGGGGCATGTGTGAATAAGGCTGATGGGCAGAGAGGAGGCATGTGTGAGTAAGGCTGATGGGCAGAGAGGGCCATGTGTGAGTAAAGCATATGGGCAGAGGTGGACATGTGTGAGTAAAGCATATGGGCAGAGAGGGGCATGTGTGAATAAGGCTGATGGGCAGAGATGGGGCATGTGTGAGTAAAGCATATGGGCAGAGGTGGGCATGTGTGAGTAAAGCATATGGGCAGAGAGGGGGCATGTGTGAGTAAAGCACACTACAACCTTTCTTGAATGTTGCCCCTTGAACTCTTCAGCAGAATGTTTGTAAGTCAAGCATTGTCTTTCTAACAGCACGACCCTGCTGAAGGCTCACCAGATTGAGGAAGAGTTCATATAGTGCTTACGACTTGCTTCACAATAATACTGTCAATTTATGAATTATTTGATTTCTACTCCCGAACTTCATGTTATTATCGCACCTGATAATGTCTGATGAATTCAACGCAAAGAGTGATAGTTATGTTGCTGCTGGTTATGTCAAGGACCAGCAACTGAAATATTTTACCTGACATCGTAGATGGACATGAACAGACATTTCTGTGTGCTTTTATACTACAGACAACCAAACTTTGTAATATATAATATTTGAATGTTTTGTAACAAGTACATAATTTAATATGTAATACTTAAGTAGTTTTTTCCCCCATTAAAATTAATACATCTTTTAATTCTATTTCATTTTTTTTCTCTGCTATACTTGTACCAAAACATCACTGTTTTAGTATGCCAAGTCCATACTTTATCTGTAATTACTATGCCAACCAAGGTTTTTCAGTCACCCCAACAATGGAGGGTCCAGGGGGGTGACTGATCCAACTGATCCACACGGTCATTGTCTTGCACTGTGAGTGATTAATCTATTTCATTATTTGAATAATCTATGTAGTGCTGATATCATGTCATAAGCCCCTCTATAGTTCACAAAGTACAGTAATTTACACACGCAGTGTTAGGAACCCCTCCAGCCGGCACAACACAACCCGGAATCTACTCTGCCAGTCAGGTGTTCACTGGAGCCCCTGATGGTGGGGACAGACTGGGTCGCAGACTGACAGAGGGTCGTGAAGTGCGTACCAGCTGGGGAGAACCCAGGCAAGAGGAGTCAGGTCCACGCAGAGGTCAAGGGCCGGCAGCAGACAAGAGTATTGATGAACAAGCTGAGGTCAGGGGTCACAGGCAAATAGCAGAACGGGTAAACAGGCCAGAGATCAGGGTCACAGGAAACACGAGCAAGGTCCAAATCAAAGCCAAGGGTCATACACGGGGAGTCAAATAGCGATATCAGGATACAGGACAGGAACTAGCAGGTTAGCAGACTGGAACACAGGAGCTATAACCGGCAATGAGGCAGCAGACCTCATTGCCTAAAATACCCAGCTGAACCAATCACAGGTTGAACACACTCCTGCAGGTTAATAAAGCAGTCACTAACAGCCAATCAGGGCTTGCCCCTGGCCTGCACAGTTGCAGGCTAATGCCTGTAATTGCCTCCTATAATCTGCCCATATTAATTAGCCCACAGGCTGTAGAACGCTGCGCCCGGCCTCCTCCTATTGCCGGGACGCAGCTCTGAAGCGTCTACTGGTTGCCCCAGCAACGGCCGGGTTATGGCCGGAAATGACGTCCCGGTCGTCATGGCGACGGCCGGGACGCGGGTGAGTGAGTCGCGGCGGCTGGGCACCGCCGTGGCTCGTAACAGTACCCCCCCCCCCTTGAGGAGGGGTCGAGGGACCCCAACATCCTGGTTTTCTAGGGAATTTTTTGAAGAACTCCTTCAGTTTCTTTGGGGCATGGAGTTGTCTCCGCGGAACCCAAGATCTCTCTTCCAATCCGCGGTCTCTCTTCCAATCCGCGATTCCTCCATTGTATGAGGAAATGCACCTGTCCTTGAACTTTTTTAGAATCAAGGACCTTTTGAATCACAAATTTTTGTGGTCCACTGGAACCTCTCCCAGGCACACTTGAAGACTGGGTTTGACCAGGAAATAGTACCGGTTTCAACAGAGAACAATGAAATGTGTTAGGAATTCTCAATGAGGCCGGAATTTTTAACCTAAATGCGACGGGGTTCACCTGTTTGATGATAGGAAACGGCCCGATGAACTTAGGGCCCAACTTCTTGCAAGGCTGTCTGAGCCTGATATTTTTTGTAGACAGCCACACCTTCTGGCCAACCTTAAGGGAGCAGGTGGTACGATGTCGGTCCGAATTTTTTTTTGCCACAAGTGAGGCTTGTCTCAATGATGAGTGAACTTTCTTCTAGATAACTCTGAGATCTCTTGCAGTGGAACGGATCTCCTGGATACCAACGGACTGGAGTGAATACAGGGAGTTAGATCTGGGGTGAAAACCATAATTGCAGAAGAACGGAGAGATTTTTGTAGCTGAGTGACAGGAATTATTACAGGCGAATTCCGCCCAGGGTAACAGGGAAGACCAATTATCGTGGAACTCCGATGTGTAACATCGCAAAATTTTTTCTAGGGACTGGTTAACCCTTTCAGTTTGCCCATTTGACTGAGGGTGGTAGGCGGATGATAAACTGACCTTGATTCCGATAAGGGTACAGAAGGACCTCCAGAATTGTGCTATAAACTGAGAACCCCAATCAGAGACGATGTCAGTAGGGAGTCCATGGAGCCTGAAAATATGTTGAATGAATAAGAGAGCCATATTCCGAGCAGAAGGTAGTTTGGTTAACGGAATGAAGTGTGACATTTTGCTGAACCGGTCTACCACGACCCAAATCGTGTTGTGTCCTGCAGAAGGTGGTAGATCCACTACAAAGTCCATAGACAGATGAGTCCATGGTTTCGCAGGAGGGGCCAAAGGAACTAATTGGCCTACTGGACGGATCCTAGGCACTTTGTTTCTAGCACAAATCTCACATGAGAGGACATGCCTCTTGACGTCGGCAGACATGGATGGCCACCAGACCATGCGGGAAAGGATTTCTAGCGTCTTGTAAATTCCAGGGTGCCCAGCAGCCCTACTGCAATGTGCTTCCACAAGAACCGCCTTTCTTAAGTGGACTGGAACAAAAAGTCGTTGCTCCGGAGTAGCATCTGGGGCTAATTTCTGGAATCTCTGCAGTGTAACATTCAGATCTTGGGTTAACCCAGCATGGATTATGGAAGGAGGAATAATAGACTCTGGGTTAGTAACTGGAACATGGTGTGCCATGAAACTCCTGGACAGGGCATCTGCCCGGACATTCTTGGAACCTGGTCTGTAGGTGATCAGGAAATTGAACCGGGTAAAAAATAATGCCCAGCGGGCCTGTCTAGGGTTTAAGCGCTTGGCTGACTGTATATATTGCAAGTTCTTGTGGTCGGTAATGACAGAGATCTGATGCGAAGCACCCTCCAACCAATGCCGCCACTCCTCGAAGGCCCACTTGATTGCCAATAGTTCTCTATTACCGACATCGTAGTTGGCTTCTGCTGAAGAGAACTGACGGGAGAAATAGGCACATGGGTGTAGACGATTAGTATGAGGATCCTTCTGTGATAGAATGGCGCCGGCCCCGACGTCCGAGGCATCGACCTCTAGAACAAATGCTTTAGCTGGATCTGGATGTTTAAGGACCTCAGCTGAGATAAAGGCCTTTTTCAGACTTTTGAATGAGGCTACTGCTTGAGACGACCAATTAGTTGGGTCCATTCCTTTACGGGTCAAAGCCACAATGGGAGCCACAATGTCAGCGAAGTTGTGAATGAACCTTCGATAATAATTGGAGAAGCCCAGAAACCTCTGTACCGCCTTTAGATTGTTGGGTTGTACCCAATCCACAATAGCCTGGACCTTTGTTGAATCCATAGAAAATCCCTCAGAAGAGATTACGTAACCTAAAAAGGATACCTTCTGCACCTCAAACTCACACTTTTCCAGCTTGGCGTAGAGATGGTTTTCCCGCAATTTTTGTAAGACTTGTTTGACGTGAGTCTGATGTGCGAGTAAAGATTTGGAATAGATGAGGATATCATCTAAATAGACGACCACAAAACCACCCAGGAAGTCTCGGAGGACCTCGTTGATCAAGTCCTGGAACACTGCAGGCGCATTGCTGAGGCCAAACGGCATGACCAGATACTCGTAGTGGCCAGAGTGCGTATTGAACGCCGTCTTCCACTCATCTCCTTCTTTGATACGGATGAGATTATATGCTCCGCGAAGGTCGATTTTAGTGAAGACAGTAGCCCCTCTTAGCTGATCAAACAATACCGAGATGAGCGGAAGGGGATAGGTGTTCTTGACTGTGATATGATTCAATCCCCGGTAGTCAATACAAGGTCTTAACCCTCCGTCTTTTTTTGATACAAAGAAGCATCCTGCTCCTACGGGAGACTTAGATGGCCTGATGAAGCCTCTCTCCAGGTTTTCGTCGATATACTCCTGCATGGATTTTGTTTCTGGAGCAGAAAGGGAATACAAACGCCCCTTAGGTAACTTGGAACCAGGAATAAGTTCAATGGCACAGTCAAAGTCACGATGTGGCGGTAAGGTATCAGCAGCCTTCTTGGAGAACACGTCCCAGAATTCATGATACTGTGAGGGAAGCCGCTCCGGAATAGGCTGAATCATACGCAGAGATAGTGACAAACAAGACTGTGTACAATAAGTACTCCACTTGACAATCTCTCCTTTTACCCAGTCTATGACAGGGTTATGACAGGAAAGCCATGGGTGGCCCAAGATTATAGGAACCGACGAACAATCGATCAGGAAGAAGGTGATTGACTCAGAATGGAGAGCTCCGATCTTCAACTGTAGTGGCGGGGTCTCCCAGGAAATCTTGCCACCAGGCAACGGACCTCCGTCTAAGCCACAGACAGTAATGGCAGAGTTGAGTTTTACCATCGGAATTCCGGCAGAGCGGGCAAACCCAATATCAAGGAAGTTGCCTGCAGCTCCGCTATCAATGAAGGCCGACAGGTCCACAGAGCGAGCCCGGAAGGTGAGCTGTGCAGGGATTAATACAGCATTTTTCGGGGAGATAATTTGCAGACCTAGGTGAACTTTCCCCTCATTCCCTAGGCATGGTCTTTTCCCGACTTATTTGGGCAAGAACGGGAGAAGTGGCCTTTTATGCCACAGTATAGACATAGACCTTGCGAACGTCTCCTGTCTCTCTCTTCAGAAGAGAGACGATATGCTCCTAATTGCATAGGCTCCTCACCATCCTGGGAAACAGGAACGAAGGCGGATGGAGGTGATGATGTTTCCTTTTCAGTTTTCCGCTCCTTATATCTCCTGTCAATTTTAATGGAGAGGTGCATCAGATCCTCCAGAGAACTAGGAGACGGGTATTGCACCAAAGAATCTTTAATCTGTTCAGATAGGCCGAGACGGAACTGACTTCGTAAGGCAGGGTCGTTCCATCCACTATCAGGTGACCATCTACGGAATTCAGCGCAGTATTCTTCTGCCGACCGTCGGCCTTGTTTCAAGGACCGTAGATGAGCTTCCGCGGAGGCCACTCGATCCGGGTCATCATACAGTAGACCCAGTGCCTCGAAGAAGGAGTCTACGGACTGCATGGCCGGACTGGTCTGCGGCAAAGAAAACGCCCTGGACTGGGGGTCACCCTGTAGAAGGGAAATAATAATCCCAACTCTTTGCTGCTCTGAACCGGAGGAGCGGGGTCTCATCCGAAAATAGAGCTTGCAGCTCTCCCTGAAGTTCCGAAACAGGGTTCTATTTCTGGAGAACCGATCTGGTAAGTTCATTTTGGGTTCACAGATGGGACCTGGAGTCGGTTGTGAAGCTTTTGTGGCTTCTTCTTGAACAGACATACGCTCAGCCAATCCCTGCATCATCTGGTACAAGGACTCAACGTGGCCTGCTAGGGTTTGTGCCGGAGACGGTGTGGATCCACTTGTATCCATTCTAACCTTGTCTCCGTGAGTGGGCCGGTTATAATGTTAGGAACCCCTCCAGCCGGCACAACACAACCCGGAATCTACTCTGCCAGTCAGGTGTTCACTGGAGCCCCTGATGGTGGGGACAGACTGGGCCGCAGACTGACAGAGGGTCGTGAAGTGCGTACTAGCTGGGGAGAACCCAGGCAAGAGGAGTCAGGTCCACGCAGAGGTCAAGGGCCGGCAGCAGACAAGAGTATTGATGAACAAGCTGAGGTCAGGGGTCACAGGCAAATAGCAGAACGGGTAAACAGGCCAGAGATCAGGGTCACAGGAAACACGAGCAAGGTCCAAATCAAAGCCAAGGGTCATACACGGGGAGTCAAATAGCGATATCAGGATACAGGACAGGAACTAGCATGTTAGCAGACTGGAACACAGGAGCTATAACCGGCAATGAGGCAGCAGACCTCATTGCCTAAAATACCCAGCTGAACCAATCACAGGTTGAACACACTCCTGCAGGTTAATAAAGCAGTCACTAACAGAGCCAATCAGGGCTTGCCCCTGGCCTGCACAGTTGCAGGCTAATGCCTGTAATTGCCTCCTATAATCTGCCCATATTAATTAGCCCACAGGCTGTAGAACGCTGCGCCCGGCCTCCTCCTATTGCCGGGACGCAGCTCTGAAGCGTCTACTGGTTGCCCCGGCAACGGCCGGGTTATGGCCGGAAATGACGTCCCGGTCGTCATGGCGATGGCCGGGACGCGGGTGAGTGAGTCGCGGCGGCTGGGCACCGCCGTGGCTCGTAACACGCAGGACCACTGACCACCACATGGACAGGCACATTTCTTTTTATGTAGCACATTTTTCTTTTGGTTAAAAGCCACCAGACCTGGAAGAGGAGGCTGGACTTAACAAATCCCCCTCCCCCAATGTAGAATACATATTTGTTTCATGTCTACCTGGGAGACATTCACCCTTTCCTCTTCTGTCCTAAACGCATCTCAAAATATTAGATATATGCAGAAAGTAAAACAGCTTAACCAAGCATTATATAACAGAGAATATACTTGTATTTATTCTCTTAATCTTATAATAACAGTGACAACACAATTTGCCAATATATCATGAGAACCATATGTCATATTAGGAGTCTTACTGAGTGCCTTCCTTTTTTTAGCCTGACAATCATTACATGTTCATAGCGGTTATGATTAAAATATGTTTTAGAAAACTTATTTTCTACTGTAACTGAATGGAATTAAGGCCCTCATTTGAAAACAAATAAGTGTGTCTAGCACATCTAATTATAGGAAAGATATGTGTATAAGAAATTTTAATGTTGCTCCTATATCAGGATGAAGTAACTTGTACTGCAGTTTGCAAGGCCTGCCTTGTCACCGTCCCCTCTCTTTATCCCAAATTAATCAAATCTAAATAAAGTTTATTTTTTTACTTTTCAATGTATTATTCAGTTTTACTGTATCCTTGTAACCTTCTCTGTCCCAATTTTTCACTAAAGGATGCCAAGCTTGATCCCACTTTCACTGCAATTCACTAACATCTGAGTTTGGCTAAAGATCAACACCCTATTTTTAATCTAGGCATTAAGGTGATACACCAATTCATCTTGAGAATGAAAATGCCAATATGCACTGCACTTTATTGATGTACCTTATAATAATTAAAGAGCTTATCTCCTGCAATTATTGACCTGTTTGGACTTCTTCAGCTCACCTCCTCCCATAAACCTTGTGTGCTAAACGGTCCTGTAGTATCTGCAGATACCAAGAGTAAGTTTTGGTGTGAATAGCTCTGCAAGCTACAGGCAAAGGTACTTTTAAGTGCTTTTCTTACACAAACAAAGATCAACATACAAGAAACCAATTATATGTGTTTGTGTCAGCCTTTGTGTGTACTGTATGTCTTTAGATATTAAACAACACAACTTTTCAGTGTACAAATTATTCAATATTCTTTGTAAAGGAAAACTATTTTTATGTATAAATGATTATTCTATGAGGAGTTCTATCACATATTGCTTTATATTTATATATATATATTTTTTATTGTTTAACGGTTATTGTTTTTGTTAAATTGATTTGCATTAAAGGTTATAACAAATAGTGCTAAATAAAGTAAATATCACTTATGTGTCTTCTGGGATAAGGCAATATAGATTTCTAATTTTCAGTAGGTTTATTGCAGTGTAGAAATGCATTCTGCTACTAGTGCACAAATACCTGAAATGGTAACATCTGACATCCATGAAATGCAATATTCAGAATCATCCAATCTATATGAACAAAAGGTTAATAAACTACTGTAGTTGATGTGCTTGCTGGAAGCAGGAAAAATGGGCAAGCGTAAGGAACTGAGCGACTTTGACAAGGGCCAAATTGTGATGGCTAGACAACTGGATGAGAGCATCTCCAAAAACATCAGGTCTTGTGGAGTGGTTCCTGGTGTACAGTGGTTAGTACCTACCATTAATGGTCCAAGGAAACACAACCGTGAAGCGGCGACAGAGTCATAGGCGCCCAAGGTTCATTGATGCTTGTGGGAAGCGAAGGCTGGCCCGTCTGGTCTAATCAAACAGAAAAACTACTGTACCACAAATTGCTGAAAAAGTTAATGCTGGTTATGATAGAAAGGTGTCTGAACACACAGTGCATCGCAGCTTGCTGCGTATAGGGCTACATAGGCATAGCAGCAAACTGGTCTGGGTGTCCATGCTGACCACGTCCACTGCCAAAAGTGCTGCAAATGTGCACGTGAGCTGGACCATGGAAGAAAGTGGCCTGGTCTGATGAATCACATTTTCTTTTACATAGTGGACAGCCAGGTGCATGTGCGTCATTTACCTGGGGAAAAGATGGTACCAGTACGCATTAGGAAAGCCGGTAGAGGCAGTGTAATGCTCTGGGCAATGTGCAGCTGGGAAACCTTGAGTCTTGGCATGTTACTTTGATATGTACCACCTACCTAAACATTGTTGCAGACTAAATACACCCCTTAATGGCAATGGTATTCCCTGATGCAGTGGGCTCTTTTAGCAGGATAATGTGCCCTGCCACACTGCAAAAAATGTTCAGGAGTGGTTTGCGGAACATGACAAAGAGTTCAAGGTGCTGACTTGGCCTCCAAATTCCCCAGATCTCAATCCGATTGAGCAGCATACCCATGACTTAGTGTACCAATGCAAAATGTAAATAAAACACAGCACTGTAAATTACTTGGGTATGCTGGTGCTTATAGTACTACAAGCACCAGCATGCCTGAATAGCCTAGGCTGGTAGCACACGGATTGGTTAAGCTGTTTAGGGTGCCACACATTTTTGTTTAACATTTTCTTCTGTATTTTGTTTATTGCCGGCGGGATTGTCTGTTTAAATTTAATGCTTTATGTCAACATTGAGACCGTTGTTACAACCTGTCTGAATGTCAAACTTAAGTGTGCTGACATTCTTACCGTCAACATTATGGTGTCCATATTTTCATTTTCAACATTTTGTACCCAACCCCTATAAACTATGATCAAAAATATGTAATGTTCTGTGTTAACTGCTATGTTTGTTACATATTATTTTACTAAAAACTTAATAAAAACCTTTTGAGAAAAATATGTAATGTTTCATTAAACTATTTCATGTCCAGAAGTATTTTAAGATTTGGTGTTAAGTTTAAGAGATTCACTGTATCATGCAATGCACTTGCACTACTCTCCTACCATGCCCCCAACCTCTTAATCCAAATCCTGCTTAGAATAAGGATTACACCTGTTGCTCTGGTACAGTATTATTACTGTCTAAACCAGACATAACTCTTAGTACTACTACAGTGCAGCGACTATATTCCCTCTAATTATCAAATCATGTTATTACAGTATAATATTTTCATGGCCACGTAGCTGACACTCATCTTACTCAATCTCACTTTGTTGTTAGTTTTACAAGTGATGTAAAATTTCACACTTTGCAGCCATGATAGCAGTTTAAACCTAACATTGCATTTAGTATTATTTCTAAATGAGGGGCATAATTTATATATTTGTGGATATGCATTCTAAAGTTGGACATAGTGAAAACTGTCGATTCATTTAACATGTTGCAGAAAGCAATATGTGCATTTTCGCAACCTAACTTCATTATTCATCAGAAGAGTAAAGAATTTGGCAAAGAGGGTTATTTTTTTATTTAATATACCGAAAAGTTACTAACTATAATTATTTGCAATTGTATCAAATTATAATTACATAACATTTCTGATACAATCTACAGACAGCAAAGATACCTGTTTTTATTATTATTAGAGACACATTTGTGACAAATATAGTTTTATAGCATACAATTATTTGTTAAGATTTAACCCATGGATGAATCTACTAGTGCATTAAAAACAAATTCCTATATCAACACATTTTGTTTATTTGAAGTATATTTAAAATTCATAACAGCTATTTAATGCTTTATAGATAATGGGTATTATATCCCCTGTTGCAAATTGTAAAGTCCTTACAAGACAGACATGAAACATATAGACACATGAAGACGCAGTAGTGGGTATATTACCCCACATTTTACATACTTGACAACCTTTGAATAGTGAATTCCAGGAGATTCCAGGCAGGGGGCGTGGTTGGAGGGTGGGAGGGGGCGGGGCACAGTGAATTGCGTCATTTTGGCCCCGCCCTGTGACAAAAACGTCATTTTGGCAAGTAAATTGCAATATGCGGGATACTTGCCTGCTCTCCCGTGAGACCTACCCGGATTTTGTGAGTCTCCCGGACATTCCGGGACAGTTGACAAGTATGACATTTGACAGTTTTTACCACCCACAAATTGACAAGGTCCTCAGGTATACATTGACATCAAGAATAGGGATGTTCTTCTGAACAGATGGGGAGTAAAGTATTGCGGCACTCTGAAGAGAAAAAAAGGACCTACTGAGGCCTGCGAGACATCCCCCATCAATGCAGTTTCATTAGACCTGATAGATTTAAGTTGATAATCAACACATTGTTATGAGATGATTACAACATTCTAATGTGCATACATTTCACTGCAACTCCCTTCTAATGGGTTTTCCTTAATCATATGTTATGAGGATCACATGCTCACCACTACACTGCCCATAAATTACAATAAAGGTAAGTCAGGCCCTTGAATTACACACATGGATATGTCAAGTAGGGAGGATTCTCACCCACTTGCATACATCTCCTTTTCTGTTCTTGTGTGAGAGAGGTTTGTGGTTCTACATTCATGGGCAATAAGGCATCCAGAGGGACAGCTGTATTTACCTATCTGGTAAGAGCAAACATTTTATAAAATCACATGCAAATTAAAAACAAGAAATGGGGATATATTAAGAGGATTTAATAAACAGTCATTATCCTTAGTATGGTAATATTAACACAGATTTCTGCTCACGGCTCAAGGAGCTGAAAGCAAAAATCAGTGTTGAAATTACCGTACTAATGGTAATTATGTGAATCCATTACCGTAGTAACTGTAATGATGTGCACGACACGTTGTTTTAAAGAACAACGCTGGGACTTGAATCTCCCCCTGTGTGTGATAGATTTATAAACATCTCAGGCATAGGCCTCGGTTAATGTAGCACCCTTCAACTCAGGTGTGCATTATATTGTCATAATCCACAACCTCCCACTTATTATTCCTTCTATAATCTACACCAGCGATGGGCAAAATGAAAGGCCGTGCTTTATCCTTAATGACAGTAGTAAGCTAAATGAATCAATTTAATCAAAGAAAGACTCGTCTACATGTAAAAACACATTAGCAGATATTTAATACAAGTGAAATAAGCTATACCAAGAGTATCGGACAATAAAGCAGGAAGAAGCAAGTGAAGGAGGGCCGTCTGTTGCCCACTGTTATACATTGTTAATGTTACATACACACATAGGATGCACTGTCCTTGTTCCAGTATTGGACCATTGATAATCATTTGAATTTTTTTTGTCACAAAATGTAATTTGTTTTATTATTCATTACTAATTTAGCTTGACACAGGGTTTTCCATTTTTGTCTCAGTATATTGTAGAATCAGATTGTAAAAAGTCTAATAAATTATGATTCATGGTTAAAATGAAACAATAGAATACAGTATTTTTTCTCACGTCCGTATAGAATTCCATGGTAAAGTCACGATGTCCAGCATGGTATACTAATTATGTTTTCTAGCGTTCGCTACATGGCTGTTGGGTGAAAAACTCTTCAGTGCCATTTGTATAAAGACTTGTGAACACAAATAAAATATGTAGATCAAAGAAAAATCACCCAAATATTTATTTTATCTTAAATTGCCTGTATTGTTGCTAGCCAATATCGGGCGTGGTACGGCATATCGAGAAGAACGACAAGACTCACCCCAACTTGACTATTCCGAAGGAGCTGGTTCCCGAGCCTGCCCGGTGACGACTCCTCTTCACCCCGACAGCAGCCAATGACGATGAAGCAAGAAGGTGGCTGCAGCTGATGACGTCATTGAGCATGCAGACAGGATGATCGCTGTTGTTGAGGGGGTGAGGTAAGTATGGACCCATGTACAATGTATTTTAGAAAGGATTATACATTGTACATGGGTGCATACTTACCTCACCCCCTCAACAAGAGCGATAATGGCATCGGCATCCTCAATGACGTCATCAGCTGCAGCCGCCTTCTTTCTTCATCGTCATTGGCTGCTGTCGGGGTGAAGAGTCGTCGTCACCAGGCAGAGTCGGGAACCAGCTCCTTTGGAATAGTCATGTTGGAGTGAGTCTTGTCGGGGTAGTCTGCATCGATATGCTGACTACCACCGTTAATATAATTTATTTCAAGCTCTGTAAGTAACGCTCTTGTGGTCTCCAAAGAGCAGTATTTTACAGTAATTTTGCTGGCAGAAGGAGCTAGCAAAGAAACGTGCTTAACACTAACATAGGCAGTACAATACATGGGAGGATGGGATGCAGAGGATGGGGGAAATATGTAGTGTGGGGAGTGTTTGACAAAGAGGGTGGAATGTAGATAATACAGTATTTTCCTCCCAAAAACCTTCAAACCCTTTTGATTTGCACCATCTAGTTTACAGTCAAATGTAGTGGCTCAGATAAGCTCATTATTGCAAAATAACATGAAAGCTCCTGCCCTTACTCTCATGTTGTGTTTAAGGAGGCAAGATTCTACTATGGTGCCATCCAACCACCCTCTCTCTTACTGTAGATATTGGGGAAGGTAACCTCATTGGCATGGCCACTGCTAAGTTGTAATACCACTCTAAACAAGTGGTCTCATAGTTACTCCAAGCTGGACCCATAGATAAGAGATTCTATAGAATCTTATGTCCACAAAAATTAGGATACTATTGTGTTGCTAAACTCTTACCATCATAGTGCTGGCAAATTTTGAAGGTTCTGCACTACTTGGGAATACCTCCGAGCCAGAGTTAGCACCAACCATAAATGTCCACCAGAGCAATTATATCTTTTACATTATATCTTGCAGGTGCTGTTAGCAAAACAGGCTTTGTAAATAAATGTCGCTTTTACAAATGACTTGGGCTCTGTTCATGAAACACCAGTTATCCTATGTGCACTGGTGCAGAAATATGCAGTTTTTGTGTATCTCCGCATAAGTGTAATGTTATTTGCACTTCGTCACATCTACGACCATTTTCCCAGTCGAATCTAGATTTGACTAGTACTAAATAAGGTCAAATATATGGCAATACCGCTCTTGCTGCTGTCCGTCATTGTTATCAGTGTATTATTATCAGTGTATACTTGCACCTTCTTGACCTTGGTGCAAATATTATGGCTCAGTCAGAGCTCAAAATCTGAGTCCATTGTAGATGCATGTACACGCCCAGGTTGTATTTCGGATACAACAAAACGCCCCTTCCCCTCTCCCGTTACACCCACTTGGTCGTAAACCATTGTAAGTGCAGCTATGCATGAACTCTGAATGCCAGTGCAGGTGTAAGCATGGTCTTCTGAGCATGAGCAGCGCTGAAAATCACAGAATATTACGGCACACACACATACGTGCAACTCTGAACCAGGCCAAGTGTGAAACTTATGACATCACCACAAACAGAATTATTTACTGAGGTAGTCCTGGCAAATCAACGTTGACCTTAGTAAAATTGGGGACCCAAATAAAATACAAGTGCTACAACAATAAAACCAAACATACATATTTTATTTGTAAATATTGCGGTTTACAATCATTGCTTAAAAAGGAGATGATATCTTCATAAAACAGAGGCATATTATACAGAATACAAAAAAAGTGGGCTGTCCAGCTGAAATATAAATATTGCACATTATCAGATACTTAGATTCAAAGGTAAATGATGTGCTTAGCATATTACATTGTTTTATATTGTTAATAATCAACTGTTACAAATTTATCTTCATAGACAAACCAAACATTGCTAAAAGTTAACAATTTTTAAAATGAAAAAAGTATTAAACACTTTTTAGAACTACAGTGCAAAAGCAAAAATCTCATGGATGTCCTTATTTAGAGCTCAATTTAGCAAATATACATTTATATATATATATATATATATATATATATATATATATATATATATATATATATATATATATATATATATATATATATATATATATATACACACATACACACACACACACACACACACACACACATATATATATACATACATACATACATACATACATACATATATACACACACAGTATATAAACATTCAAATAGAGGTAGAGATATATCGCAAATATAAAACATTCCACTACTTTTTACATACGTCACACCTGATACACAAAAAGATGAAATAATGTATCAAAGATAATAGAAGAGGCCCTTCAATGTCAGTACAGACAATACAAGGGAATTTCCCCAGCAATCAGAACAGAACTTCCATGCAGTTAATGGCAGGTAGGATAGTGGTATATTTATCATGTACAATTTTTTTGTAACAATCATTAAATGTCTTTATTGCTATGCTAAACTGTGTTACCTCCCATTACTCATCTATACATATTTAGTCAGAGCACAAAACACATCCAATGCTGTGTATATAATTATTGGAAAAGACTGCACTCACATCTTCAAGTAAATTCTCCTTTGGGGTGCTCCACAATAGCTCTCATTTCCATAGCAGCTAGTACATATTCAACAAGTAGAGAGGGCACTCACCATTTAAAACAAATAGATTATTCTTTATTTTCAATCCAGTTCCTTTATATTGTTGTTGACGTTTCGGTCTCACATCCAGACCTTTTTCAAGACAGATTTACAAAGAACAGCCAGGGCCGGATTAAGGGAATGGAGACCCCTGGGCTAAGGGGGCCTCCATTCCCCCGTGAGGCCCCCAATGTGAGCCGCCTGCCGCCACCCGTGAGGCCCCCCC